>NC_044394.1:24357017-24552017 GCF_006542625.1 Nomascus leucogenys | reverse complement strand
TCTTAAGTATAAGACTCCGCTCTGTTTGTGAATAGAGAATGATGGACTGTGACCGTCAAGCTTTGCTTTTGGAAAACAACTAAAAAAATTCCACTGCCTTGGAAACATTGCAGGGAAACAATGGTGGCACTTCCTGCTTTTTAAAAAATGCCAACATTATTTTGACTTTAATATTAGAGGCCAGAAATCTTGAAGTAAAATCAGACTTCTAGTTCTTTCCCTGATTGTGGCTGCAGACAGGAGGGCCAGAAGCCCAAAGAAAAGCTCATGATACCTTCACAGCATGCCTTCCCTACCCCAGGTGGAGATGTGGGAGAGGAAAGAATCATCTTTTGAGTCCCGAGAGTCTCAAATCTCTTGCAGAAGTAAAATCACTCCATCCGTCAATCATGAATATATTGGAATGCTTGTGTGCCCAGATCGGTGCTGAGTGCTGGTGTTGGTGCCTTGTAAGATGCTACTGCCTACAGTCAAGGCCTGTTCTAGCTTCAGGGACATAAAGCAAGTCAACAAGACAGTGTGCCACACCACAGAGTTATCACCTCATTTCCTCACATGTAGAGAATTCCTACATTTAGAGAAACTGGTCATGAGGCCCAATTAAATTAGCCATTTGAGGTCTTCATTTATTTTCCTGTCTTTCTGATACAGTGAGTGACCTCCAGTGCCTGATCCTGTGCTAGACATTGAGGAAGACAGCCACAAGTATAAAGTAGTATCTTTGCATTCAAAGAGGTTGTCTCATTAGAAAACCATACATGAAAAAGTTAAATAGCAATACAAGATGGCCTAAGAGGTAGATCCCAAATGTTCTAAGGATATGTAAAGAGAGACCTAATTATGAGGTCAGGAAGACTGTCAGTTTTACTTGCCTATTAATCAGATCATGTTCTGAAAATAGTTCTGAAAGTTCTCTTTAAAGTCATCCAGTTGACAAAAAACAAAACAAAACAAAAAATCCCCCCAAAACCCCACAATCTTTAGCTTGGTTAGCAGGTTAGAAAGTAGTGCTAAAGAGCCTGTGATAATAAATTGTAATAAAATACCAGCAACAATAGCAGGTGCCATTCATTAAGCTCTTATTCTGTGCTAGACATTTGTGTGCTAAGTGATTTCCATGTATTTATTCAACTTAATCCTCATTACAATCTTACAAGATAGGTACTTTTATTTCATTTTACAGATGAGGACATTGAGATCCAGAATGAGTTAATTAACTTGTCTAAATGGTAAGTGGCAGAGGTGGAATTCACACCAGATTTGTAAATTCCAGAGTCATGATCTAATGACCATAGTATGCTGCCTGGGTTCCATCTCATGTGGACCAGATAGTTGTATCTGGGAAGGAAACTGGATTCTGTAACTCCTGCGGCAGCTTAGCTGTGTGGGTCTGGAATCACACAAGATAAGAGTATAGAGCTGCTGATACAAATGCATCTTCCACCCTAGGACAAGACCATCAACTTACCTCTTCTGGATGGTGGCTTTGAAGAAAGGGCTGAGTGATAATTAAGTGACCATCATATATGCTATACCATATATGAATCAGGGAGAAATCAAATACCACGGGGTATTTGAATGAGAATGAAAATCTAAGGCCAGAATGTTTATCAAAGAAGCTGCAGCTTGTTTGGGGAAACAGAGGGATGGGAACGTTTTTACACAAAGATACTAAGAGGCCATGGGGATTTAGGGCTCAGCAGTCACCACCGCTTCTACCAACTTTCTGGGAAAATAATTGCTAATCAGTGAGCTGCCAGCCAATTGTTTAATTTCCCCCTGGGCTAATTGGACTCTGATCATAAACACCTCAAACCAGTGCTCTCTGACAAGGATGCCTGGAGCTCAGCTCTGGGATGAGGCGCTGACTCCTCCCAGCCTGTGACAGTTTCGCAAGGTGTGGGTGAAGAAGGCTAGGAGGAGGCAATGCCTTACCATTGATTGGACGCATTGGTTACTTTCTTCAATCGCTGCCTCTACTGTTTTTCCGGGGAGTGGTGGGGATTCCAGGGGCCTGAACATCTTCAGCTCCTGTGCAACCGAACCAACTACTTGACAAAATATGCTTCTTGGTTTTCAGCAAGCACTCCAAGCATCTAGTATGGAAATAAATATTGATCCAATCAAACAATTAAGAAGCTCTGATTGAGGGCTTAATTTATGCCTAGAACTGGGTGGCCTGCTACAAATAACAGAATAATGATAAGCTGTGTGACCTTGGGCAAATTACTTAACCTCTCTGATCCTCTGTTTTCTCCTCTGAAGAATAGAGATAATAATATTACCTGTCTGTCAGGGCTGTTGATAGGATTAAATAAGACAATTCACTTAATGAATTTAGTATCATTAGCTTTGGGAAGGCCCTCTGAAAAGAAGATCCTTTTAGTTTTTGAATGAGAAGATCACTGAGCCTAGGAAGCTCTAATCCCATGGGCAATCCTTGGTTCTCTCCCTAAGTTTGTTTTCAGGAGTGGGCACATGGTTCACATGAAGACAACATGTGGTGTTATTAGGAAAATGATCTAATTTTCTTCAAGAAGTTTTTAATATTTTTAGGTAATTGTGATGCTCATAGACATGGGTCTTTGGCTTCTGTTTCTTGATTCAGGGTCTAAACATCTGCCCAGTGTCCTGTTATAGGTCAGCTCAGCCCTCGGCTTCTTTGTTCAGCTCCACGAATGGGCAGACACTACAAGGGTCTGCAATTTGCAATGTCACTAGATGCTCCTGCTGTCTATACCTCTCCAAGACCCACAGACACTCCAGCTACACCCTGGGCACTTATCCTGGGCTAAGAGAGTGAGCAGTTTCCAGAAAACTGAGATGGTAGGTCAGGTTAAGACTCCCCTGCCTTTCTCTTGGATTCATTACAGGCTCTGGTGAGAAAACGGGCAGTTAATATGCAGAGTTCCTGTGCTTAAAACACTGAGAGTATAAATATATATATATTTTTCTCTACACTTTAAAAATACATATAACTGTAACACTCTTCTTTGCTCATAATGAACAAAATGTCCAAAGTAGTGCTTAAAATACATTTTGAACAAACAGAAGCTGCATCTGGAAACATGGTTAGTGGGAAGTACAACTGTTTGGAGGGGTTTATTTTTTTTTCTTTTCCTAAGCAAATGCTCTGAAAAGT
Organism: Nomascus leucogenys; assembly: GCF_006542625.1. Taxonomy (NCBI): domain Eukaryota; kingdom Metazoa; phylum Chordata; class Mammalia; order Primates; family Hylobatidae; genus Nomascus; species Nomascus leucogenys. The sequence continues at coordinate 24,548,875 of NC_044394.1, read as the reverse complement.
TCATTTTATATCAGAACAGCCTTTTCTCGAACCTGTTTTAAAGTTAATTATCAAAAGCTTACATCTTCTATCTCTTGCCTATGGATCCCTGCTGGGTTTGTTGTTTAGCTTTCCTTGGGAAAGAGTCACTCTATAGAAGATCATCTACATGATGTCACAGTCCAGGGACTCTAACCGTCCTAGCTAATCAGCTTAGAACATCAGTACCTCCTTAATGTGGGATTTGGGACCTTCTGGATGCAGGGCGAGAAGCTGAACTAGTCTGCAAGCACATCACTTTATTTCTTTTGCTTTAAGCGAGAATAATTTGCCTTTTTTCTCTCATCTTTCTCCCTTGTTGTTTTGCCCCTGAAAACTGTGCAGCAAAAGCAACCTCCAGGGTGGACACTAAATCTTCTGATGCAGGCAGAGCAGTGATAACATCTGAACTGAGGGTGCTTTTCCAGGGCATGCTTGACAGATGTAGCAGGGCCTTTTAGGATTTAGTGCTGGAGCATATCTATTACCCGCGCTGCAGCACAGCTTGGCAGGAGCTGTGTGGTAATCTCCCATGAATTCTGTCTGACTTATCAGAGCGGCTGAGCAGGTTGCTGCAGGACGCAGAGGCTCTGCAGCCAGTTGGGAAAAGGCAGACCTTCTCTGGAAACTCTTTGAACTCTCTTCTCTGGGGCATGTTTCTGAGGTGGTGTTCTCCCTGCTCTGGAACCTGTCATCCCCTGGCCCCCTTTGCTTTTGGAGATACCATGTCAAATTTGCTTTCACCCTACTGGCTTCTGAGTATACAGTTTCGAGAGACCAAATTCAATTTCTAATACGGCCAAAGCGATTGCTTTAATGGAGGCACAGACTGCCTGGGTCTTTGACAGGGGGAAGCAAATAGAATGTGTGATAGGAGGTTTTCTTTCCCTTCCTCCCTCCCTCCCTCTTGTCTTTCTCTTTCTTTTTCCTTTTTTCTTTCTTTCTCCCTCTTTCCCCCTCCTCCCTCTTCTCCTCCTCCACCCCTCCTCACTGCGTCCCACTGTCTTCTTATCTTTCTGCCTCCCTACTGTTTTTCTCTCTCCCTTCCTCTTCTCTCCTCATCCTTGGCTCTGACAGAGGCCTAACTTCCCTACAGGTGCAGCCCAAAAGTCTGTTCCTTCTTAGCTCCTGCCCCAGGAGCCTCATTTGGTTTTACCTGAATGTGCTATTGGGCAACCCAGTCTTCCTCTGCTCTAACAATTACCTTGGCATTTTATAAAAATACCAAGATTGATCACAAACACCAAATTGTTTAGATCACAGATTAAAGTTTAATTTTGGAGTTTTGCTGTAGGGTTAGAATTAGCTTCAGAGTGCGTAGCGCATAGGAGGTGCTGTAATTTGTTTTAAGGATAAGGCCTTCGGGCAGCTGTGCATAAAATGAGCATGATTCCTTATTCCCACGGTTGATTTTTGAATGGGAGTGCAATTAGAATTTTTTCACCCAGAAGCACATACAGTCAGAGCAAAGATAATACCTTGAATGCATATCAGCTTAGGAGACCTCTCCTGGAAATTTATTTATTGTTCACCAAGTCCTAATGCAAAGAGATCCATGTTTTCCATAACAACGATAAACTCACCCTTTAATTTCAAGTCTGGTGTGTTTGTAGAGACTCTTGCAGTGTCCATGTTTTTATTAAGTGAGACGACAATGGTGAATTTTAATGTTGCTCATAGAAATGTGAAACCAGTCACTTTTCTTCACAGAATAGAACCTGTTAGAAACCAAAACCTGGGAAAACAACAGCCTCTCTGTATCTGCAGTGGCTGCAGAGATTTTCCTGCCATGCCAGGGAACCCCACTCCCAAATGGTGTCGAACAGTTACCTCTCATGTAGAGCAATATGAAGATAATATTTTTCTGATTAATGATGTTGATCACATTTGTTCTCCACTGGAGAAATATTGGAATCAATGTCCACATAATACTTTTAAAATCTATCAAGTATATATGATCTTTCCTTGGTCATTTGGATGCTATGATCACTGAAAATGGGAATCTGGCCTCACTGACTGGTCAGTGTGAAGGGGTGGCAACTCCATTGGGTCTGCATTAGAAGTCGGTATAACTTTGCTGAAGAAAATTCTAGCAGAGGCATATATTTATCTGTCTATCGTCTATTTACTTATCTATTTATCATCTACTTTTTTTTTTTTTTTTGAAACAGGTCTTGCTCTGTTGCTCAGGCTGAGGTGCAGTGGTGTGATCATAGCTTACTGCATAGCTTACATCATGGGTTCAATCAATTCTCTCACCTCAGCCTCCTAAGTACCTGGGACTACAGGCACATACTACCACATCAGGATGATTTAAAAAAAATTTGTAGAGACAGAATCTCACTATGTTGCACAGGATCGTCTTGAACTCCTGGCCTCAAGTGATCCTCTTGCCTTGGCCTCCCCAAAATGTTGGGATTATAGAAGTGAACCACCATGCCCGGGCCTTGTTTCTTTTAAAGGGCAGAGTCTCAAGAGTCTATATTCTTCGAGGAGGTTTTTTTTTTTTTTTTTCTGGAAATCAAGACATTAAAATATCTATATTGATTAGAGTTTCCTAAGTGGAAAGGCTGAATAATTTTTTTGAAAATACCCATCTCATTGAGATATAATGTTTGAGTAAATGTGTAACATCCCTTCTCCGTATTTTTGTTGCCTTAAAATCTTATTGATTATTTGGTTTCTGAAGGAAGTTTCAGACTATCAATTGAATAGTCATCTTCCCTCCTCTTGGATTCCCCTAACCCCCACCCCCTTCCCCAGCAAATTATCAAGCTGAGTTTCATTTTCTATGAGACAGTATACTGAAGACAAGTTTTGGTTATGAAATTATGATGCATTTGCATTATGATTTTATGTCAGTAGGGACAAAAGGCACTTTATTTATAGCCATGTCTGGATAATATTAATCCACAACAAGATTCCTTTATGGAACATGAATACATTCAAGGTAAATGGTAACTAACGACATTTTTGGCTATCATATGTGAAGGGGTGATTTGGGTAATTCAGTTGAACAGGCTGCCCATGTGTTAAATGACCCAGGCTGGTTGTTGACCAACTAACTTAGTGCAAGCATTCCAGTGGTGCAGTGGAACAGGTCCTTGGAGTCTGCACAGCCTTCCAGCCAGGGAACATGCGCCCGGCCAGCTCTCCTGCAGGCTGCTGAACAGATGGATGACCATTTTCTAGTTTAGATCCCTGCTCTTCCCTTGGTGCTGAAATTGATGGGAAGGTGGGATTCCATCAGTTGTATCCCCATTTTATTTATTTGCTGACTCTCAAAAAGCTAATCCCTCAAGGTCTTACTCCTTGATATAGCCATTCCTAATAATTCTAATTCATTCTACCTATACTCTTTCCAATTTATGCTTGAATTTAGAAAATATCAAGCTTTGTAGCATATGATTATTTAAAATTTTTCTATTTTTTGATGCATACGTACCACTGGCACTTTTCTTTTTTGCAAACTTGAAGCTGCAATCCTTTGTAAATTGATGTTTTTCATTGAATAATATAAATAGGATATCTTTCCATTTCAATAAATATACTTCTACAGTGTCACTCTAATTGGCTACACAGTATTCTAGTGTTTGGCTACAGTAAACATTATTTACTCAATCTCTTCAATGTTGGCTATTTGATAAATTTTGATTTTTGCCTTTGATCCATAGTTGCTATATTACACAAAATTTCACTGTCATTTGTCACATAAAATTTCACTGTCATTAAGTTTTTGTCTACTTCCTTGATTATTTTTATAGTACAAATCCTTAGAAGTAGAATAAACCATTAAGAAGTATTCATACATTTTAAAGCTTTTGGATAATTTTCTCACCTCACCCAATAGAATGATTCCGCCAATTTGTATTACTACCAGTTGTATGTATGATAATGCATTTGTCTTGACACTTTCCACATTGTCGTTTTAAAAAAATTAGTACTAATTTGGTAGGTGAAAACTGGTTTGTTGTTTTGGTTTGTATCTTCTTGATTTCTCTTAGTGTTTCCTTAGAATCTGTATTTGGTGTCATTCTCCAGTTGCTCTGATTTGCATGATAATGTTCTTTCTTTAACTCGGGGGAGCAGGGACTATGTTTTCCATTTTTTGAAACAGAAATCATAGTACTAAGATGCAGTAGGTACGCTATGAATCCTTGTTCAATTGAATTAATTTAAAATTTAAAACAAGATTGAAGAGCCATATCTCTTTCATAGGAATGACAGTTCAGAAATTGGGGAAAAATTTAGAAGGATTAAAAGTGAGTGAATTTCTGACAGAAATGGGAAAATTATAAGAAATCAAAGAAAATCAAGTTTGAGAGGATGTGTGTCAATACAATGTCTTATGTATTGCTAGCGGTGCACACACTTTGGGAAATAATTTGGCGCTATCTCATATGGTAAACATCTGCCCACCCTATGGCCTAGCAAACACACTTCTAGAAAAACTTTGGCATGTGTTCATGAATTTTTATTTACTGTCCTTCTCATAATTGCAAAAATAGGAAAACTACTTGAATGTCCAACAAGAAAATTGGTAAATACACTCTGGTATATAATGGAATGGAATATAAATTATAATATGGATAAATTTTGCAAAACTAATGCTGAATAAAAACAGCCCCAGAACACAACGCATATCGTTTTTGTAGTTCTCAAGAGCAAGAACAACAAGCTTAAGCTTACATACATTTGTGGTAAAACAAACTTTTGAAAAGCAGTAAAAACTTTTAAAAAGCAGTAGAAAGAAGACTGTGATTATGTCTGGAGAAGAAGAAGGTGACAAAGAAAAGAAAGAGACATGCAGGAGTGTGCAAGTTAATCATAATGTTCTAATTTTTGAATTGGGTAGGGGCTTACACCTATTCATTATATTGTGCTTTATAACTTACAGATGTGTTATTTGCAAATTCAGTTGCCACAGATAATGTATTTAAAAGATAAAGAAAAGAAAAAATGAAAGCCAAAGTGAATGCTAGTAGCAAGGGAACAGTTTCTTAAGTCTTGTAAAGTAAAAACTTTGTCATCACTTAGTAAAACTCTCTTCCGAGGTCATTGGTGAAAGTGCTTATTAATGGACAAATGTCCAAGGCAGCTTCCTAGCATGCCTACCATCCCCATGTCCCCTAATGATTTCTCCTCTGACAAGCATCGCCCGGTGGATAGGGGGTAATGGGCTAGAATGATTCGGTTGGTCACTGATGCCTTTCTGGCCAGACTGACACTGTTTTCAGTCACCATGCAGGCTGAATGGGTGACTTTTGGAAGTCACAGCAAGAAATTTATTTTCTTGTTAACAAAAAAAACTTTTATTCTACATGTTACTTTCCTACCACCCTCAATTCCCATTCCAAATTCAGGGTATAATTGAATAATTCAAATATTTTTGCCACAAGGGAGAGCAAGGAAGCTTGCGTGTACCAGGAGGGGCTTTTCAAAGAGCAAAACTCATCTGTCTTGAAGTGATTTTCTATTCATGTATCTAAAATGGTTAATATCTTTTTGGATAATCCTCTATTTTTTTCTTTGTGTATTGGGCTAGAACAACTGGAGATGCTTTTGTCCCTCAGAGGACATCTGGCAGTGTCTGGAGACATTTTTGGTTGGTTGGGGCTGCTCCTGGGGAGTGGGTAGAGGTCAGGGGTGCTGCTAAATAAACATCCTGTAATGTGCAGGGCCACCCCCACAACAATATCAAAGTATCAGTAGTACTGAGGTTGAGAAACCCTGGCTAGGAGTATGTTTGCTTTTACATGTGGGGACAAAGGTTCTTTGGCCACCTGAGAAATGTACGTGCTCTCTCTTGAATGTCGACCTATTCAGTAGAGGGTCGAGGTATCAGGGAAGGCAGAGAAGAGTCATGCTTGCCTCTGTGCCACACTGGCATGGATCTGTAGTCTGCTTTCGACAGCTTTTTGTCATTTACTGTCTCATGTGGTGGTAACTCAGCTAACTTCTCTTCTCCCAATTGAGTGTAGACAACTTGAAGGCAGGGCCCAAGTCTTATATCCATAGAAACTCTGACATAAAGTTGGGAACTTTGTCTACAGAGGGCTAGTTATAAGGAGCTTATAATATTTGAGGTTTGAGAGGGCTAAATAGGGGAAAGGGCGAGGGATATTAGCTATCGCTCCCAAGCCCTCAGTGATTGTGGATTTATAGAATGTTGTTGTATAAAGGCCATTTTGTTGAATTCCCTCACTCTTAGGGGGAAGAATTTGAGACTCAGAGGGGTTGTTGAGTATTTTGCCCACATTTGCATAGCAAGTCACTGGCAGATCTGAAATGAGGACTCCATCCTGGTGCTTCCTCTTCTTCACTTAGCTGCTCAGCAAGTTGTGTTCTGAAGGACCTGCCTGAGGCACCGAAATAAAGGGTTCGTGATCTTCAGGACCAAGGTATGTAATTCTGTGCGTGTCTATGTAGGTTGGCCTACATGGGCATGAGCATACCCTGAATGTCAGCAACAAGCACTAGATATTTAAGCAAAGATGTTCCCTGAGTTGTTCCTGACCCCCGACAGGGGAGCTTAGGTCCCTGTCTGCTCAGTACTGCTAATTCCTGCAGTTCCTTGACCACAGAACTTACCATATTTTATGGGGTTGTAAATTTAACATCCATCTTCTATGCTAGCTTTGTGGGGGCAGAAACTATATTTGTTATGTTCAATGATGAACACATATAAGATACTCATCAACCGTTTTCCATGAGAAAATAAATAAATATTAAGTCAGGGACGGCCATTTCAGGCTGGGTTTTGGGGAAGATGTTTTGGGTGGGGTGGGGTTCCTTGCTGGTGGTTTAGCAAATACCAAAGAGGATGGAGAGTTGTGTTGAAGACAGATTTTGCCTATGTGGCAATGTGTTGGGAGCTCAACATCTCCAGGGTAAGCAGGACTGGGGATGTGTGGCTGGTGGGGCAAACACTACCTTAGATGTGCCTTCGTGAGACCTGGGATCCCTGATGGCAGAGAGCCTGACTGGAGAAGTAGCCCCAACCACAGTGTCTTTTTTTTTTTTTTTTTTTTTACTATGGAAGCCATTGATATCCTTTTTTTTTTTCTTTTTTTTCTTTTTTTTTTTTTGCGACCATAATATCTGAGCAATCTGCTCACGGCTTGTTATATGGAAGATGAGATAGCTCATTATCCTGAAAATTCTTCAATAGCTGCTCATAATAAGGTCAGTTAAGAGCAGACTGTCCACTATCATTCAAAATCTTCTTATTCTCATTGAAGTTTAAGCCAACATTATTTCACACACTATTTTTCTTCATCTCCCAGCTGGGGGCAGGGGAAATGCACAGGGCATTAAAATGGATATTGGATTCAACATGAGATGAGGAGCCCTTTCGCCTTGATGCTCCCATAATTTCTGATGGACTCGGTTCATTAGGAGACAGTTTCAGATGGATTCTTTTGGGTTCAGTGTTTATGTGGAATGGCTCCCTGCTCACAGAGGCCATCAGAAGAGAAGGAGAAGGGAGGGCAAGCAGCATTACTTTCTATTTTTCCATGGGTGCACCTGAAAGAGCAGAGAAGCTTGAGAGGGAACCCATCCCCAGACTTGCTCAGTTTTTCCCTAGCCCAGGGCTCCCAGGACCTATCTTTTCTGGGATGCCCGATTTCCTCACTGCATCATGAACATTCCCACACCAAGGCCGCCTTTCAGGTCCTCGCTCATGCTATTATTTCATATGACAAGCCCTCCCTGCACCTTTTCATGGATCTAAGTCTGAGAATCTTTGTCCACCATCATCACCTTGCTCAAGACCCTAATCTTCCATGAAGCCTCTATCAAAGGCACAACAGGGGTGGAGAGGGCAGGTGGCTTTTCTTCTGGATTTTCTTGATAGCATCTGAGAAGGGCAGGATAGTAGTGCTTATAGCAGGCATCATAAATCTTCGCTTTAGTATCATAACACCTGAGTGCTTATTATGTACCAGGCAGGGTTTATTCCAGCTTTATTTCATTTAATTCTCACATCACCATTCGAGGTAGATACTACAGTATCCTACTTTTATAGAAATTTGAGGCACAATGAGAAGACGTCACTTGTTCATGTTTATTTGGCCAATGGTGGGGAGCTGGGATTTGAATCCAAGCAATCTGATCTCAGAGACTATGATCTAATGATGTCGTGTGTCAAGTTCTGTTTTTTAGTCTACAGAGAACCGAGCCAGGAGTCAGAAGACACAGCAGTTGTGTTGGTTTTTGCCTTACCTTAACCGTTGGGCTTTGGACAAGTGGCTTTGCTTCTTTTTGAGTCTCAATATCCTCATTTATAACGTAAGAATAATAAACTAGTGGAGATAATGTTATAGGTGTCACAGAGAACATTCATGAAAGCTGGCTAAACTCAACCTTAAATAAATTAAACATTTCACCATTGTTCAATGTGGCATTATTGGCTATTGTTACTTGCTCATGGGTCTGTCTTGTCAACTGCATTTTATATTCATGGTGGGCAGACGCTGTGTCTTACAGGTCTTTAATATCCCCTTGTACCATTCATTCTGATCTGGTCCTTGTTTACCATGTTGTGGCTTATAGTAGGTGCCACACATTTCCATGATTGTACCTAGTCCTCTTCATAACCTATAACTGTTCCTTTTCTACGCTTTTGATTTCAAGCTTCTCCTTTCTGAACATCACACCCTACTTTTTCAGCACCTCCAGTTCAAACCCCAGTGGGACCTTGAATTCGCTGACTCTATTGCCTGCCTCAGGCTCAGATTCATGGTTAATGATACAAGCACACATCCAGGGATGTTTGAGCCCTATTCTCCACTTCTTCTCCATTGAACTTTCTTGTCAAAAATCCCAACTCTCTGTTTACCCTGGGCCCATACTCAAGTAGCTTGATGTGGCTATAAAAATTAAGAACTGTGCTGACTTTAAATTTATGATGACACATTATCAGTACCACAATCTTATCACACTCCTTTTGTGAATTTACTTGCCCTCTCTTCAAGATATTTCAAACCTCCTCTCCCTTCAAAGCATCAGCATTTTTTTTGTTCCTCCCTTTATGCTGAGGATCTTACTTCTTACTTCCCCAAGACAAACAGAAGCCATAGATGGGAATCACTTTATATGTCTAGCATGAAATGTGTGAACCTATCTGCATCTGAACCCACAGGTTCTGTCTTCCTTCTGAGTGGAGTCTGCCTACATCTGACTTCACAGAGCTCGGTGCCCACTAGGTTCTAGCCAGACTGCCTGTCTCATTTCTCAAGTATGCAAGGTCCTTCTTGCCTCAGGGCCTTTACACCTGCTGTTGGCTTGTCTCCTGTGCTCTTCCTCCACATCTTTGCATGGCTCTCTCTTTCTCATCCTGTTCACACGCCACATTCTAAGCAAACTTTTCCTCACAACTCTATCTCAGAAGAGAACTCCATTCTCCATCCTATCACTTACTATCTTCTTAGCCTGCTTTATTTTTTTTTAATAGCACACATCACTATCTGAAACACCATCTTTATTTATTTACCTGTTTACTCTCTGTTTTCCACAGGAGAACATGGGCACCATCACAGTGGAGGACTCATTTTGTTTCTTGCTGTGTTATTTGCATCTGGCATATAGTTAAAAATCACCTGGTGTATAGTAGATGCTAAACCAATGCCTATTGAATAAATGCAAGAAGGAACAAAATTAGGACCATCTGAATGACCTTAGGTAAATCATTTTTATTGATGTCAGGGTAAGATTATTGGCTCCCCAACAGCTAATGCTTATTCCAGGTTCTATTTTTCCTAAATGAGAGGCATTTTTGTAACCACAGTCATTGTCTATGATCCAGGCACAGGCTTAGTGTGTGTTTAATGCCCATGAGTTCCACGGGTTCCATGTGAATCCTGAAGGCATCCGCTTGGCTGGGTTTCTGCATTGTTTGGCTCGAGTGTTCTAGTCATGGAACTTGAACAGTAGAAGATAAATTGAGAATGCTGTGGACATTTGAGGATGTGAGTGCCAAGAGATCACAGGGGAATTTAGTTAAGGCTCCTGTCCAGGATAAGATGACTTCACAGAGCAGACAGAGTGAATTCTCAGCCAGCCAGTGGCTCTGTGGAGAGCATGTGCTGAGTTGGGCTGACCATTCTCTGGGTAGTTCCACAGGGCCTTGTGCACAGTGACCCCTCTATTTATTCACACGTTGGCCTTAGCAGGTGCTGGTCTCCAGAAGCTTTTGGTTTGAACTTAGGCAGAGAGAGGCATTTGTGTGGCCAATCTGGTGAGAACAATTTATGGAGTGTGATGTAAATCCCAAAGTTAATAATAATTGAGGCATTTTCTTGCATGCGTGCTATGTGCCAGAGTGCCAAGGGTTTTCTATGTTGCCTCATTTAATCTTCTTAACACTCCATGGGGAAGATGAGTATAGCCTATGTTATTGGTGTATCAAATACCTCCCTGGCCCCACTCCAAGGAAACCTGTAGGTATAGTAGACATAACCCCCCTGCCCACTAGCAGCTTCCCATTTCAAGTCCCCTTGTCTCTTAGCTTCCATGCCTGAAGGCTTTTTCTCCTTCTATGTGGTAGCTTGCTCTGCCCATGTACAAGGCAGCACAGAATTATAGAGATTTTAATTTGTCCTCAGGGACTATCCTCAACTAATCCAGGATGGGAGTTAGTAGATGCATACCCATTTCTCCATCCTTTGGTGGGACAATTCTCTGGTCCGTTATACATGGGTCTGAAAGGGGTAGAGGGATAGAGCTTCATGGTACCCAGCTTATTTCCTGGCTATTCTCTGCTCCTTATCTCATTTTCCTCTCTCCTTCGCTTGTGTTTCCTGTGATTTCCTCTGAAATAAAATAGTACCTGTGTCCAAATCCTTTTTTTGTAGTCTGCTTTTGGGGGAACCAAAGTAAGGCAATAATTGATTCCAAATTTGCAGATGAAGACACTGCAGAGAGAAGGAGAAAGGAAACGCCATGCCTCTCATTCATGTCTCTTTCTATAAGCAGGCTGGAGCTTCCTAACCTGGCTCCTGTCTCCCCAGATGAACCGTACCCATCTTCCGTCACCACAGACCATCTCTTGTGGTTCTTGGGCCCATGCCCCAGTTGTTGCTACAACATGAAAGCCTTTGACTATATTGTAAGATATGAAAGTTTGCTCCTTGGCAAGGGGCAGGGCACCCCCATGGGGCTGGAGGTGGGGCTCGCAATGAGGCATGCAGCCAAGACGTCTGGGCCCACCTGGTTGGAAACAGCATGACACACATTCTGGAAACACCTGCCTCAAAGCCTGGGCAGACGTGACCTGACAGGCTATGTTTGTCCTGCTGTGTTCCATGTTGCAGTGACTCAGGTACAGGTGCAACCTTCTTTTTTTCCGGGGTCTCTACCCCACCCCAAGACATTTGGGCTATGTGTAGGTAGAACCATGTCCTTTTGGGAAATCTTTTAGCCCACAGTGTTGGAGGGAGGGGCAGAGGTTTGCCTCTGATCACCAGTGGGGGCGATGAAACCCAAGCCAGGTATGAAACTGAGAAAAATGGGATGATTTTTGAGGAGAAAGTGCTGGTGGAGGGAACAGGCTTATGCTCTCTGGATCCTGATTAATTCTCTGGCCTCGAGCCTTCCTTAATGACATTCCATTTTCTGGGGTCCTAGTGATTGCAGCATACTCTACACGGAGAGCAAAGGCTGCCTGGTCAGGAATGCCCAGCAAGAGTGTTAGATTCTACCATGAAATAGGAGTAATGACCTGTAGCTCCTAGGGCTATGATGCGGACAAATTGGGATTATATCAGACAAGAGGCCTGGGCCTTGCACTGTGCTCAACTCAGCAACAGCTCACCATGGCCTCCTGCCTTCCTGTCTGCCTGCATGCTTTTCCATGGAGTGGCAAATAATTGAAAGAGGAGATTTCCCCCTTTAAGTCTGTTGTGTGGAGTATGTAACTGAGTATGCATGAGAAGCCTTTTGTGAGAAATAACCAGGGCAGGAAAGATCTTGGTTATTTTATAGGGAGGTGTTCCCTTTCCTTTCTGTAAACTGAGGAAAGTCCAGTATTCAACTGTCTGTGAAAGGGATACCAGGCTCCCAGCTTTCTAAGCCAGGAGAGCAGTGATTCCTAAATGTTGATATGGGTAAGAGTTACCTGGAGGAGCTTGTTCAAATGCAGATTATCTGGCAGTTCTCTTAGAGATTCAGATTTTGCAGGTATGTACATTTTAATAAGCTCCACCAACTGATTTTATTTAGTTTTCTTAAGAGATCACTCTAAGTGTCCGCAACGCAGGCAACGTCAGCATCCCCAATGCCTCAGGTCTTCAGAGCCTCCTCCCTGGTGTTTGAGGTGTCATGGTGTGAACATTAACTTCATGTGAACTTGACTGAGTTAGGGCATACCCAGATAACTGAGAAAACATTACATCTGGGTGTGTCAGGAGGGTGTTTCTGGAAGAGACAGCACCTGAGTCAGTAGACCCAGTAAAGAAGATCCACCCTCACCCCATGAGTGGGCATCACCCAGGACGTTGAGGGCCCAGATAGAACAATAAGGTGCAGGAAGGGCACATTCACTCCCTTTTCTTGGGCAGGGACATCCATCTTCTCATGCCCTGGACACTGGCTCCCCTGTTTCTTAGGTCTTCGGACTCCGACTGAATTACACCATGGACTTTTCTGGTTCTCCAGCTTGTAGAAGGCTTGTTGTGGACTTCTTGATCTCCAAAACTGTGCGAGCCATTCCCATAATAATCCCCTCACATGTATCTATGTGTTTCCTATGGGTTCCAAAGTGCTGGGATTACAGGCATGAGCCACCGCGCCCGGCTGTGTCCTGTCTCTTGATCTTGGATTGCATATGTGTCACTGTCTCTCTGGTGAACCCTGACTAATATACATGGTCAGGCAGGAAGTTTCCTGCATCAGGCAGCATTTCCAGGCAAGCGCTCAGCAGTAACAAAATAGCCAGGAACTCCCCTCACATGAGCTAGGGACTCCCGTAGCCAGGGATTCCCCTCACAAGAGCTGCATCCCCTCTGCCAGTGGAGACAACCCAGGGCAGAGTATTGGCCTCTCCTTAGAGGAAATCCATCACTTTTAAACTAATTCTGTCTTCACTCAGACAGTGGGGCAGAAAACTGTCCCCCAACTTTGCCATCATGCCTACTTATTGACAACCCAATTCTAGTGTCCTCTCTCTCTCTCTCTCTCAATCTCTCTCTTTTGAGATGGATTTTCACTATGTTGCCCAGGCTGGAGTGCAATGGCGTGATCTCAGCTCACTGCAATCTCTGCCTCCTGGGTTCAAGTGATTCTCCTCCCTCAGCCTCCTGAGTAGCTGGGATTATAGGCATGCACTATCATGCCTGGCTAATTTTTGTATTTTTAGTAGAGATGGGGTTTCACCATGTTGGTCAGGCTGGTCTCAAACTTCTGACCTCATGATCCACCTGCCTCGGCCTCCTAAAGTGTTGGGATTACAGGCATGAGGCACTGCGCCTGGCTGTATCCTGTCTCTTGATCTTGGATTGCACATGTGTCCCTGAGCTGGCTGAGAATGTGGAGTGGCTCAGCTGAAGTTCAGTTTACTTTCAAGGATAGAGATGGGAAAGGTCCCCAGGCTCTTGACATTCACTCTGGGTATGGGAGCCATGGGGTGGCTCAGCAGCAGCCCCACCAGCAACTTGCCTGATTTGCAAGAAGAGTATTTGCAGCTCTGTTTTAGCCCTTCCAGCTAGTTTGCTTCTAGCTCTCAGGTCTCCTCTTTTTCCTCTTTCTTCTTCACCTTTTTTGTCCCCTCTTTTACTCTATCTGTTCCACCTCTGTATCTTTTCAGCCTTCTACAATTGAAATGTCTCTTAAACCTCAAAGGCTAGTCCAACTGTTTACTAGGCTTATTTAATGGGAATAATAATAATAACTGCTTCTGTTTGTTTTACTAAGTGATCCCCAGGCAGGAAAAAAGGAAAGCCTTTGCCTAGAGTGATACTGCAATCACCCTAAATTTGTATTCACAAAGAGGAGGAAAAGACTATATTGTGATTAGAATAATGATTAATCAGTGTTGGTCGGGTCCCTTTCTACTATGCCATCAGCAATGACCTTGTTACAGACCAAAGCCTGAGGAAGGAGAGCATCTTTGGGGATTGGGTTAGGTAGGGGCTGGCCCAAAATGAGCTATATGGTTTTTAAAAACAACTACATTGACTGGGCATGGTGGCTCATGCCTGTAATCCCAGCACTTTGGGAGGCTGAGGTGGGTGGATTACCAGAGGTCAGAAGTTCGAGACCAGCATGGATGACATGGCAAAACCCTTTCTCTACTAAAAATACAAAAATTAGCCAGGCAATGTGGCATGCACCTGTAGTCCCAGCTACTCGGGAGGCTGAGGCAGAAGAATTGCTTGAACCCGGGAGGTGGAGGTTTTGGTGAGCTGAGATCGCGCCACTGCATTCCAGCCTGGGTGACAGAGTAAACCTCTGTCTCAAAAAAAAAAAAAAAAAGCGACATTGAGGTATAATTGATATAGGATAAATTGTATATATTTAAAGTGTACAATTTGATAAAATTTGACAAGAGCATATACCTGTCAAACTATCACCACAGTGAAGGTAGTGAACACATCCGACTCCAAAAGTCTTCTGGGTCGCCTTAATCCTTCGCTCCTATCCTTCCAGTCCCCTTCCCCATCCCAAGAAATCACTGATGTGCTTTCTGCCATGATACATTAGTTTGCATTATCTAGAGCTTCACTGAAAGGGAACTGTGCAGCATGTGTTCCTTTTGTCTGACTTCTTTCACTCAGCATGATTATTCTGAGATTCATCTATGTTGTTGGATATGGCAATATGTCTTGCTGGGGAATAATAATTGTATGCATATACCATAATTTGTTTATCCATTCACCTTTTGATGGGTATTTGGGGCATTTGAAGTTTGGGCTAGGTGATAAAGCCACTATAACATTTGTGTACAAGTCTTTGTATGGCTAATATATATTATCTTTTGTATTGATAATATATATCTAGTCTTTTCTATTAGATACAAAATTAGGAGTGGAATGTGGAGCTATAAGGATTTTAAGAAGCTAGGGGGATGATTGGAAATAATCTAGGTCTGGCAGTTACGAAATCTGTGTTTAATCTCAATTTTCCTAGTTACTAACTGTGTGACCTTAGGCGAGACACTTAACAACTCTGGGTCTCCAGTTTCCTCATCTGTCAAATGAGATTTAAAAACATGATCTCTGTTTCACATACATGAGAAGAGGGCCAAGGGACATAACCCAGGAGGTCACTGCCAAATTTAAAGGCTCCACAGAGGACTATAAAGGCGTGATCCAGCATAAGCCCCTAGAAGGGGAAGTTCTGTGCTTTAGGCCCTACTTTGCTGAGAGATGCAACTGTTTGAGACTTTGGAGGTGAAAAATTGCACTTGGTATTTACTTAATGCCTGCGGTTCCAAAGTTGTACCTGCAATTTCCCTTTTCCCACCTTCCATGTCCTCTCCATCTCCCGTTATGATCCCTCAGTGAAGACAGGCCCATTGAGCAAAGGTGAATGATTAGATGAATCCAGTGAAACAAGTTACAGTTGGAATTAACTTTCCTCCCCTGCCTTTGGTTCATAAATCCACATGGCAAAAGCAAAGCCGAAGGGTAATATCATAGAGCTTAGGCCTCAAGAACAGCTCTGAAGTCCTGAATAGTTTTGCTAAGAAAAAGTTATCAAAGGGCCCTGATAGGTATGGATCTAGCTTCTTAGAGTGCTTTCTCTCCTAAGAGGTATTAGGCACAATGGTTAGTATCTTTAGGGTGGCAGGCTGTGTTCACATCCAGGTTTCTCTGTGTACTAACCTGTACGTACGTCTTGGGGATGCTACTTCATCCATGAGTTTCTGTGTTTTTCCTCTGTGGAAGAGGAATGTTAACAATAATGCTTCCTCACCTCAATTATTCTGAGAATTAACTGAAGGGAGCTGCACAGCTTTGAAAGCATAAAGTTCTGCCAGACCTTTGTAGCTATCTTTCTGTCCAGACCACATGTCTTTAGAGAGGGATGATCCTCTGCATGGACTAGGTGACCCTATACATTATGTGAGTTGGGGTGGCAAAGTCTTCCCCATTCCTCCTCCATATATCTGAAATCCCTAGTGTTGATCACTACTTTGAGTTAAGGCAGCGTGCCATCAATTTTAAAAGAGCAACTATGTTTACCTCGCAGTAGTCACCCATAAATTGATGTATAAATGTGAACATTTTCTAGAAAAGTTCTTCAGAATGTGGGCAGAGAATGAGTATGGGAAAGAGTGGTTGGGAATGCAGAGATCTGGACCACACATAGGCAAATTGAGGGCATTTAAGTGGGTAGGAAATGACAAATTTTACTTTCTCATTTATTGCTAGGGCCATTCCTGACCAGGGGAGGCAGTTTATTGAGTCATTTCAGTATTCCTGTTGAAAACTTGTCTTTTATCTCCTTTAAGCTTCCCACTATCCTTTTCTTTCTTCGCAAGCTCATCGGTGTGTCTTGGTCTACCATTAGGAGCAGTCTCTTAGCAGACCATGCAACAAGATTCTATTGGCTAGGGAGAGTTTCTTTCACACATGCTACCTCATTGATTTTCACGCTTTTTCTGTGAATCAGTAAAGGGAACAGATAGTGCTATCTTCATTATATAGTTGGAAAAATGGAGGTATAAAGAGGCTAAAGGTCTTTTTCAGAATCACAAATGTAATGACAAAAACAAATGGTCATCTGTTTAGAATGTCAAGTCCCTGAGGCCACCACCTTGGCGAGACTCCAGGACTCAGGGGCCCAGCTCCAGTGGTGGTTGATTTTAGCCAGAGAAGGCTGACTCCTGCCAGAGGAAAAACTCAAGAGAAGTCCCAGCCCTTTCCCTCCCAGCTCTTAGGAGTACAGAGTTCTATCAGGTGTTGCATCTTGTGTATCCCCAGCTGTTGCAGGGACATCTGAATCACTCGGATAAACAGAGGAGGAAACAATTTTGTCCAGAATGTGACTGCCTTTCAGTTATCTAGAAATGGCTATGACAAGGTTATGCTGTACTCTGTTATCCTCTTGGCCAGCAAGTTCTCAGCAGGCAGGCTGAATGGGGCACCTGGCGTTGTCTCCTTGTGAGCTAGCCCTGTTCACTGCTAAAACTGGACATAGGAATTTCACTTTTTCCGGTTCCCCTCTGCAGCATGTTAAAGGCAGATGGGTGGCTGGATGCAGTGGCTCACACCTGTAATCCCAGCACTCTAGGAGGCCGAGGCAGGTGGATGACCTGAGACCAGGAGTTCGAGACCAGCCTGGTCAACATGGCAAAACCCTGTCTCTACTAAAAATACAAAAATTAGCTGGGCGTGGTGGCACACACCTGTAATCCCAGCTATTCGGGAGGCTGAGGCAGGAGAATCACTTGAGCCCAGGAGGCGGAGGTTGCAGTGTGCTGAGACCATGCCACTGCACTCCAATCTGGGTGACAGAGCGAGACTTCATCTCAAAAAAAAAAAAAAAAAAAAGGCAGATGGGATTTTGGCAACATTTGTTTTCAACCTTTTTATGAGGGAACAGAGGCACAAAGAAATATGATGACTCAGTCAGGGTCATGCACCCAGTTGATGACACTCGGATCTCACTCCCATGTCAGCATTCTTCCAGCCACACTCTGTATCTCCCTTCCTGCCTCTGAGAATTGGGCCTAATGGGCTCTCCTGAGTCTATATCTAGAATAGAAAGTACTACACCTATAATTTACTGCTGTCCATCCCTGAGAGGGAGAAGACTTTGACTGCTTCCTCTCAGAGACAGGGGCCACAGAAGCACCAGCATCTGGTGACTTCTCTGAGGAGATGACTCATGGTCTTCAGTACGCAGGTCTTTATACTTGAGCCCCTCATTGGGCTTCTGGCTCCTCCCCTTTCTCTCTTGAGAATCTATCAGCCTTCTGGAGAGGGTGTCGTCACCAGGAGGTCTGGGGCCAGAGAGTCAGATAGGGTAATTAGGAATAAGGGAGTTGGCCAGCCCAAAGAGTCGTTATCAAGCAGGTAGCATTTGTCTTCAGGCCTTCTTGCCCATCATGTTACCCCTCCCTCTTTCAGTGTGCTTCTTTCCCAAGCACCAAGATACCTACCACTCGCAGTCCTCATTTTCCTGAACCTGCCTCAAGCAGAGTGCTTAGGGGGCCATGCTCCCCACCTAGTGCTCCTTCTTCATACAGACCCATTGCCAAGGACCCAATAGACTCTACTCCAGTGGACAGATATAAGAGAGAATGTAGTGGTTGATCATGCTTTATTGTGCCATGGGACATTTGCATTTGGAGGAAAGCCTTCAAGCTTACTGTGACTCAATAAAAAAAAAACAAAAAACAAAAAACAAAAACTCTTGAGAATCACAGTCACTGTGACAGACCAGTGGGAAGGCTTACAATGGTAAACCTTGTGTCATATCACACAGAGGCAGCCTGATGAGTCAAAAAGAAGCCAGCCTCCATGAGGAATATCTAGCAGCCTCCCTCTAACCTGTTCATATGTTTGATGTTTCAAGCACCGGCTGATCCACTGAATTTCCCCATATTTTCATGATCTCTCAGTTCAATATGTTTCTTGAACTTAAAGAACAAAAAAGATGTTATTTGTGTGGCCTCGTGTACATAGTCACAACTCACCCTTGAATATTACTTTATTATTGGGAACATGGCTGTAGGCCCGTATTTGTGGAGTCTAAGGCAAATGTGCATAAGGAGGCCTGTATAACATAGGTCCAAATACTTCAAAGTTGTAAATCAAACTAATGAACTATTACCTAATATATGTCTATCCTAGCTTGACAGTTGTACCTTCCTAATGGCAAAATTGACAAATATGTTTAAAGCTATTCTTTTCATATGACTGAAAGTTGGCAGAAAATCAAAGATGACAGAATTTAATTGTTATGGAGCATATCTGAGTCATTTTTATGGTTGACGATGTTTGCTTGAGTAATAAAATAAAGGCATATGTGTACTTTGTTTTCTTACTTTAATTTTAACAAAAAATATTATGGAGATCAAAATTTTCACACATTTGGCTTTCTATTGACAGTAGTGATCTAAGAAATAAAAGCTATAATTGTAATAAAATTATACAAATATGTTTTTATAAAAATGTAATGCATAGTAAACATAAAACACCGGTTAAAATTATATTTATGTATGCTTTCAAAAGTTTTTTCTTCTAAAATATTTAGAAGTATTATAATAAAAGACAAAGTATAACCTTCAGTTAATAATATCAAATTTTTAAGTTGAAGTTGTGTAAATGAAGCTGACATTTTACATTTCATTTTTGAAAAAGAACTAAATCTTATTTTTCAGAGAAGTACTGTCCATCTACTTGCTAAGCTAAAGATTTACTCTCATGCTTCATGAATGTTACACCTAGATTTATATACATACATAAATTTAAAAGTCATATGAATTGGTAAATATTTTTGCAACTGTTGTAAATACCATGCTTATTCATGAGTTCCTCTGAAATCATGAATTGGGACACAAAAGCATGATAAGAATGCT
Organism: Nomascus leucogenys; assembly: GCF_006542625.1. NCBI lineage: Eukaryota > Metazoa > Chordata > Mammalia > Primates > Hylobatidae > Nomascus > Nomascus leucogenys. The sequence continues at coordinate 24,529,329 of NC_044394.1, read as the reverse complement.
CAGCACTTCTGGGAAACCAAAGTTATGCAAAAACCTATTGAATTCAAGCTATCTAAGAGAAAAGATTTGACAAGATAACTCTATTCTTTTGGCCAAGCAGTTCTAATGCTCAGGTTTTCCATATTCTAAAGTGTTGTCAATATCAATGTCAGCAGCACAGCCCACAATGGCCATGGCATTCAAACACAGTTGCTTTTTGTTTTGACAATACAGGGAGAAAGATGTGGAAAGACTTTCCCTGGGGCCTGAACAGTATTGACCATGAGAGTGGATGTTTGGGGCTACTGCTTGTGTGGTGGCAGTAATGAGTGCTGAGTCCTGAGGGACAGCAGTGCCCAGGTGTTCTTTAATACATGCGCATTTACTTTGTTTTGTTTTTGGTAAGTAGGCTTCTCTAAAGTATGAGGCCTAGGGCAGGGATCCCTCTTACCCAGGGCTAGAGTGGGTATACATGATTATATTAGTCAGAGTTCTCAAAGAAATAGAACCAACAGGATCTATCTATTATCTATCTATCTATCTATCTATCTATCTATCTATCTATCTATCATCTATCTATCTATCTATCTCTCTATTCATCCATCCATCCATCCATCCACCCATCCATCTAACTATAGAATTGACTCATGCAATTATGGAGGCTGAGAAGCCCCAAGATTTGCAGGTGGCAAGCTGGAGGCCCAGTGGAATGGATGGTGTAAGTTCCAGGCCAAAAGCCAGCAGGCTCAAGACCTAGGAAGAGTTGATTTTTCAGTTTGAGTCTAAAGGGAGGAAAAGACCCATGTCTAGCTCAAGCAGTCAGGCAGAAGAAGTTCTTTCTTACTTAGCCTTTTGTTCTATTTAGATCTTCAATTGATTGGATGAGGTCCACTCACATTAGGAATGGCATTTTGCTTTACTCAGTCTACTGACTCAAATGTTAATTTCATCCAGAAACATCCTCACAGACACACCCAGATTTATATTTGACCAAATGTCTGAGCACTCCACGGCTCAGTCAGGTTGACATATGATAACCATCACAATGACTAAAAGCCATAAAATATGCAAAAAGAGCTGTTCAAGTACATCTTTTCAAGTCCATGGGCTAAGGCTCATAGTTATTGCTTGCAGGATGAAATATTTGTGCAGAAGACCCTCCATTGTCAGCATTCATGATGGCATAGCTATGCTATAGGCTAATCCTAGAACACTAAATTCTTGTTCTTGAGCAATCAAATAGATCAAGATACACATAGTATATAAAAAGGTATATAAAAGGTAAAACTGTAGGCATAAAAAGGTAAGGAAATGTATAGAATGATAGAAATGTCTCCATCTAAAGTTGTCACAATATTCCAAAGAATATTAAAAATAAAGTAGGGTTCAGTTATCAGAGATATTTAGAAGTACGGATAGCTCATTCCCCAATGACTACAGATCACATGGAATGTAGTTGTATATAGGCACATATTGTTAAATATACCTGATAAAGTAATTGAGTACTTTCCAAGAACAAAGTACACTAGATTTTCAAAGGGAATTATGAAAGGAGTAGGCAATAAAATTATTGACCCAGAGGAGCCTGAAGTTTTATGAAAATGCAGGACATAACTAAATATGTAGCCACAAACGCAGGCAAAAGAAATGAACTGACACGTGAATAACTATACACACTTCATTCTTTGGCTTTCCACTAATTTATAATTTGTGATGATCTAGACCTGCAACATGGCAAACTGATTTTTAGTTTCAGGCCAAAAACAGAGTTCTCAAAGAAAACAAAAAGGGTAATATTTCCTTGGTATAGAACATGTGCCAGGCGCTGAGGTGGTTGTTTTACACAAATTATCTCATTTAATCTTTAAATGGTTCTATAAGTTGAACTTTTTACACATGAGGAAACTAAGTCTCAGAGTAGATAAATATAGATCCACATGTAGATCACCCTGACACCAAAACTGCACACTGTTCAAACAAACTCAACAACAACAAAATGCTCTGTCAGCTTTAGAGGGCCAACTATTCTTGAGAATAGTAGAAGGCCACATGGACGAATATTGATAAAACCATTAGAGACCATTCTTATTTCTTTGTTAGAGAGAGCAGTGAAGGACATCAACAAACTGTGGGGTGATAGCCTGTTTAAATTTATTGAATATACTCTGACTAATACAAATATTTTCTACATAATAGTCAAATAATTTGACTTTTGGTTAATCTCCATCCTTCCCTGTTTCTCATTTTATCTGAATTAATTAAACTTAACTTTTAATTTTTCACTGTGGAGAGCACAAGTGTCCTAGCACGAACATTTCTGTGAGTTGGTGGCCTTCAGAGATGCCACCAGGATGAGTGTTGCCAGTCCACGAAGATGACCCAGTCTAACCAAGTCCTCTGCTCTGCTCTTGATCCCAGCAAGAGAACTCAGAGCTACAAATGAGGTTGTATATTTAATAAAACAGCAATCATCTTGTGCAATTGTATAGTACTTTATTGACATGAGGCTCCAGGATGGGCCCAGCAGTGTGCAATGTAGGTAGGTCCTCAGTGAGGGTTGTTGACTGGGATGGAGTGGGTGTACTAACTGTGTACCGGTATAGAGACACTTCATTTTAAACTTAGATCAGAATTAGAAAAATGATGCCAGGAATGAACACTCTGCTTGAGTTAAGATTTCGTTTTACACTGTCTTGCTACCTAAGTAAAACGAAGAATCTGTGTTCACCAAATCTTTGCAGGTAATTAGCGTCAATGATTTATCTCAGAGAAGTTGCATTGTTCCTGTATTCAGAGACTTAAGTGGTTATTTTAGAACTAGCCAGTGTGGTTTAGATTTTGATCTGTAGCTTTGGTTTTCTTGTGATTCATATTGATTGCTTCAATTTGTATTCTGCTTCGCTCTATAGGTTCTTGATCTGCTTGTTTTTCTCCTCTTTGGTATGGTTATAGGTTTATGTTTCTAATTTTCTATTTTCTTTTATTCTTGGATTTTCAGCATTTGCACTCAAGGTGGCTATTTTTTAAAAAAGTTCTTGTTTTGGTTTATTTGCCCTGCTGTCAGGCCTGTTTGGCCTTGTCCATGAGATAATGGAAATGAAAGTGCTTTGTAAGCTGTAAAGCACTCTTCAGATGTAAGAGATGATTACTATTTTATTAAAAATAATAACCTTGTTTGTAGCTCTGAGTCTTCTTGCTGTAATCAAGGGCAAAGTGGAGCACCTAATTGGACAGGTGGGTCATCTTTATGCACTGAGAGCACTGAGAGTTCATAATAGTTCTAGCAACCGGTGTTACAGTCCTGGACTCTCTGTGAACATGGATTATGGCCTGTGTCTAATCTGGAGAATACAGACAAGAGCCTAGAAAGGAAACAGAGGACCCACACCGGGAAGCCCAACAACCTGACTGGTCTCGTTTGATGTCTGATTTCTAGCTTGTGCCCACACCCTTATCTTGAAGGCCTGAAATACCCTGCCAGGCTGGAATGAGTCTTAGGTCCCACCCTCCTCCTGGTTACTAGATGAAGGGAATCCTGTGCTCTGCCAGGGATCCTGTTTTAGACTCTGTGACAACACTGGGGCAATACTGTTGTTGACTTTCTTGCTCTACAAATCCACATCATCTTTTAAGAATCAATCCTGCCAGGTGTGGTGGCTGATGCCTGTAATCCCAGCATTTTGGTAGGCAGAGGCAGGAGGATCACCTGAGGTCAGGAGTTTGAGACCAGCTTGGCTAACGTGGTGAAACCCTGTTTCTACTAAAAATACAAAAAATTAGTTGAGCGTGGTGGTGCACATCGGTAATCCCAGCTACTCAGCAGGCTGAGGCAGGAGAATCACTTGAACGCAGGAGGCGGAGGTTGCAGTGAGCCGAGATCATGCCATTGCACTCCAGCCTGGGCAAAAAGAGCAAAACTCAATCTCAAAAAAAAAAAAAAATGTCAATCCTAAAGTGGTTTGAGAACAGGACTTTCATTCTGTTTAAGTAGTTCTGCCTCCTCATCAAGAAGTCCTACTGAGTTTAGACCTGAACTAAAACAGAGCCCCATATACAATTATCTTCTTTCAGCTGGTATAGACCAGACCCAGTATATATGGCTATAGATGCCCTTAACTTGTTTATATTGAGAGCTACTTTCTTAAGTTTGAAAAGTTGCTATTTGTTTCAACTAAGCAATCATTAGTGGAATTCATCCCAATGTTGAGTTAAGGAAGAGAAAGTGGGCCTTATTGGCTCCTTAGCAGATTAGAAATGCAAAAATTATTTTCTAGGGGAGGGAAAGGAATAACAGTCCTCCCCAAAAAGTTGTGTCTTGTGCCAAGGTTGAGTTTGAGGAGGTGGGAAAGCATTTTATAAAAGGAGATACCTCTGTGACTGGGTTTTCATAGGATCAGCATGTGACATCCTCATGAGATGGCAGTATTTAAGTCCACCTTGTTTTCACATCTCTATCTTGTTCTTTACTCCTACTTCTCATTCATTTATTTATTTGATTATTCACTCATTCAGCAAATACTTATTGAGCACTTCTCTGGTACCAGACAGATACTGTGCTATATGCTGGGGACCACACACAGCATTTCCTACAATTGTCCTGGATCTCAAGGCCATCTGTGCTGTAGTCTGTACATGGACTTTAGGTCAGACAGACCTGGGTTCTGGTGCCTTCTCCCCTGTTTGCTTTTTCTGTTACCCAGTAAAACTTACTCTGTAACTTGTCATCTGGGTCTTACTTTATGTATCTTTAAAACTGGATAATACCAACTACCACATAGGGTTGTGGTGTGGATTCCATACATGATGTGTATAATACTCAGTGCTGGACACATAGTAGGTCTCTTACTCATTAATTGGTGGTTGTATCCTTCACATTCATCTCCTAATCATCAACTCAAACTCATTAACATCTCTTCTTTGCCTAGGGCAAGTTGGCTTCTAAGTGGAATTTAATTATGTTTAAGTCTTATTTTTTTTATTATACTTTATGTTTTAGGGTACATGTGCACAACGTGCAGGTTTGTTACATACATATACATGTGCCATGTTGGTGTGCTGCACCCATTAACCCGTCATTTAACATTAGGTATATCTCCTAATGCTATCCCTCCCCCATCCCCTCACCCCACAACAGGCCCCGGTGTGTGATGTTCCCCTTCCTGTGTCCATGTGTTCTCATTGTTCAATTCCCACCTATGAGTGAGAACATGCAGTGTTTGGTTTTTTGTCCTTGCGATAGTTTGCTGAGAATGATGGTTTCCAGTTTCATCCATGTCCCTGCAAAGGACATGAACTCATCATTTTTTATGGCTGCATAGTATTCCATGGTGTATATGTGCCACATTTTCTTAATCCAGTCTATCATTGTTGGACATTTGGGTTGGTTCCAAGTCTTTGCTATTGTGAATAGTGCCACAATAAACATAGGTGTGCATGTGTCTCGATAGCAACATGATTTATAATCCTTTGGGTATATACCCACTAATGGGATGGCTGGGTCAAATGGTATTTCTAGTTCTAGATCCCTGAGGAATTGCCACACTGACTTCCACAATGGTTGAACTAGCTTACAGTCCCACTAACAGTGTAAAAGTGTTCCTATTTCTCCACATCCTCTCCAGCACCTGTTGTTTCCTGACTTTTTAATGATGGCCATTCTAACTGGTGTGAAGTGGTATCTCATTGTGGTTTTGATTTGCATTTCTCTGACGGCCAGTGATGATGAGCATTTTTTCATGTGTCTTTTGGCTGCATAAATGTCTTCTTTTAAGCAGTGTCTGTTCATATCCTTCACCCATTTGTTGATGGGGTTGTTTGTTTTTTTCTTGTGAATCTGTATGAATTCACTGTAGATTCTGGATATTAGCTCTTTGTCAGATGAGTAAATTGCAAAAATTTTCTCCCATTCTGTAGGTTGCCTGTTCACTCTGATGGTAGTTTTTTTTGCTGTGCAGAAGCTCTTTAGTTTAATTAGATCCCATTTGTCAATTTTGGCTTTTGTTGCCATTGCTTTTGGTGTTGTAGACGTGAAGTCCTTGCCCATGCCTATGTCCTGAATGGTATTGCCTAGGTTTTCTTCTAGGGTTTTTATGGTTTTAGGTCTAACATGTAAGTCTTTAATCCATCTTGAATTAATTTTTGTATAAGGTGTAAGGAAGGGATCCAGTTTCAGCTTTCTACATATGGCTAGCTGGTTTTCCCAGCACCATGTATTAAATAGCGAATCCTTTCCCCGTTTCTTGTTTTTGTCAGGTTTGTCAAAGATCAGATAGTTGTAGATATGTGGCAATATTTCTGAGGGCTCTGTTCTGTTCCATTGGTCTATATCTCTGTTTTAGTACCAGTACCATGCTGTTTTGGTTACTGTAGCCTTGTAGTATAGTTTGAAGCCAGGCAGCGTGATGCCTCCAGCTTTGTTCTTTTGGCTTAGGATTGACTTGGCAATGTGGGCTCTTTTTTGGTTCCATATGAACTTTAAAGTAGCTTTTTCCAATTCTGTGAAGAAAGTCATTGGTAGCTTGATGGGGATGGCATTGAATCTATAAATTACCTTGGGCAGTATGGCCATTTTCATGATATTGATTCTTCCTACCCATGAGCATGGAATGTTCTTCCATTTGTTTGTATCCTCTTTTATTTCATTGAGCAGTGGTTTGTAGTTCTCCTTGAAGAGTTCCTTCATATCCTTTGTAAGTTGGATTCCTAGGTATTTTATTCTATCTGAAGCAACTGTGAATGGGAGTTCACTCATTATTTGGCTCTCTGTTTGTCTGTTATTAGTGTATAAGAATGCTTGTGATTTTTGCACATTGATTTTGTATCCTGAGACTTTGCTGAAGTTGCCTATCAGCTTAAGGAGATTTTGGGGTGAGACAATGGGGTTTTCTAGATATACAATCATGTCATCTGCAAACAGGGACAATTTGACTTCCTCTTTTCCTAAATGAATACCCTTCATTTCCTTCTCTTGCCTGATTGCCCTGGCCAGAACTTCCAACACTATATTGAATAGGAGTAATGAGAGAGGGCATCCCTGTCTTGTCCCACTTTTCAAAGGGAATGCTTCCAGTTTTTGTCCATTCAGTATGATATTGGCTGTGGGTCTGTCATAGATAGCTCTTATTATTTTGAGATATGTCCCATCAATACCTAATTTACTGAGAGTTTTTAGCACGAAGCATTGTTGAATTTTGTCAAAGGCCTTTTCTGCATCTACTGAGATAATCATATGGTTTTTGTCTTTGGTTCTGTTTATATGCTGGATTACGTTTATTGATTTTCGTATGTTGAACCAGCCTTGCATCCCAGGGATGAAGCCCACCTGATCATGGTGGATAAGCTTTTTGATGTGCTGCTGGATTCAGTTTGCCAGTATTTTATTGAGGATTTTTGCATCGATGTTCATCAGAGATACTGGTCTAAAATTTTCTTTTTCTGTTGCGTCTCTGCCAGGCTTTGGATTCAGGATGATACTGCCCTCATAAAATGAGTTAGGGAGGATTCCCTCTTTTTCTATTGATTGGGATAGTTTCAGAAGGAATGGTAGCAGCTCCTCCTTGTACCTCTGGTAGAATTCGGCTGTGAATCCATGTGGTCCTGGAATTTTTTTGGTTGGTAAGCTATTAATTATTGCCTCAATTTCAGAGCCTGTTATTGGTCGATTCAGAGATTCAACTTCTTCCTGGTTTAGTCTTGGGAGGGTATATGTGTCGAGGAATTTATCCATTTCTTCTAGATTTTCTAGTTTATTTCCATACAGGTGTTTATAGTATTCTCTGATGGTAGTTTCTATTTCTGTGGGATCGGTGGTGATGTCCCCTTTGTCATTTTTTATTGCGTGTGTTTGATTCTTCTCTCTTTTCTTCTTTGTTAGTCTTGCTAGCCGTCTATCGATTTTGTTGATCTTTTCAAAAAACCAGCTCCTGGATTCATTGATTTTTTGAAGGGTTTTTTGTGTCTCTGTCTTCTTCAGTTCTGCTCTAATCTTAGTTATTTCTTGCCTTCTGATAGCTTTTGAATTTGTTTGCTCTTGCTTCCTAGTTCTTTTAATTGTGATGTTAGGGTGTCAATTTTAGATCTTTCCTGCTTTCTCTTGTGGGCATTTAGTGCTTTAAATTTCCCTCTACACACTGCTTTGAATGTGTCCCAGGATTCTGGTATGTTGTATCTTTGTTCTCGTTGATTTCAAAGAATATCTTTATTTCTGCCTTCATTTTGTTATGTACCGAGTAGTCATTCAGGAGCAGGTTGTTCAGTTTCCATGTAGTTGAGCGGTTTTGAGTGAGTTTCTTAATCCTAATTCTAGTTTGATTGCACTGTGGTCTGAGAGACAGTTTGTTATAATTTCTTTTCTTTTACATTTGCTGAGGAGTGCTTTACTTCCAACTATGTTGCCAAATTTGGAATAGGTGTGGTGTGGTGCTGAGAAGAATGTATATTCTGTTGATTTGGGGTGGAGAGTTCTGTAGATGTCTATTAGGTCCACTTGGTGCAGAGCCGAGTTCAATTCCTGGATATCCTTGTTAACTTTCTGTCTCGTTGATCTGTCTACTGTTGACAGTGGGGTGTTAAAGTCTCCCGTTATTATTGTGTGGGAGTCTAAGTCTTTTTGTAGGTCTCTAAGGACTTGCTTTATGAATCTGGGTGCTCCTGTATTGGGTGCATATATATTTAGGATAGTTAGCTCTCCTTGTTTCATTGATCCTTTTACCTTTATGTAATGGCCTTCTTTGTCTCTTTTGATCTCTGTGGGTTTAAAGTCTGTTTTATGCGAGACTAGGATTGCAACCCCTGCCTTTTTCTGTTTTCCATTTGCTTGGTAGATCTTCCTCCATCCCTTTATTTTGAGCCTGTGTGTGTCTCTGCACATGAGGTGGGTTTCCTGAATACAGCACACTGATGGGTCTTGACTCTTTATCCAATTTGCCAGTCTGTGTCTTTTAATTGGAGCATTTAGCCCATTTACATATAAGGTTAATATTGTTATGTGTGAATTTGAGCCTGTCATTATGATGTTAGCTGGTTATTTTGCTCATTATTTGATGCCGTTTCTTCCTAGCCTCGATGGTCTTTACAATTTGGCATGTTTTTGCAGTGGCTGGTACCGGTTGTTCCTTTCCATGTTTGCTTCCTTCAGGAGCTCTTTTAGGGCAGGCCTGGTGGTGACAAAAGCTCTCAGCATTTGCTGGCCTGTAAAGTATTTTATTTCTCCTTCACTTATGAAGCTTAGTTTGGCTGGATATGAAATTCTGGGCTGAAAATTCTTTTCTTTAGGAATGTTGAATATTGGCCCTCAATCTCTTCTGGCTTGTAGAGTTTCTGCTGACAGATTAGTTGTTAGTCTGATGGGCTTCCCTTTGTGGGTAACCCGACCTTTCTGTCTGGCCGCCCTTAACATTTTTCCCTTCATTTCAACTTTGGTGAATCTGACAATTATATGTCTTGGGGTTGCTCTTCTCGAGGAGTATCTTTGTGGCATTCTCTGTATTTCCTGAATTTGAATGTTGGCCTGCCTTGCTAGATTGGGGAAGTTCTCCTGGATAATATCCTGCAGAGTGTTTTCCAGCTTGGTTCCATTCTCCCCATCACTTTCAGGTACACCAATCGGACGTAGATTTGGTCTTTTCACATAGTCCCATATTTCTTGGAGGCTTTGTTCGTTTCTTTTTATTATTTTTTCTCTAAACTTCTTGCTTCATTTCATTCATTTGATCCTCCATCACTGATGCCCTTTCTTCCACTTGATGAAATCAGCTACTGAGGCTTGTGCATTCATCACGTAGTTCTCGTGCCATGGTTTTTAGCTCCATCGGGTCCTTTAAGGACTTGTCTGCATTGGTTATTCTAGTTAGCCATTCATCTAATTTTTTTTTCAAGGTTTTTAACTTCTTTGCTGTGGGTTCGAACTTCCTCCTTTAGCTTGGAGTAGTTTGATTGTCTGAAGCCTTCTTCTCTCAACTCGTCAAAGTCATTCTCCATCCAGCTTTGTTCTGTTGCTGGTGAGGAGCTGTGTTCCTTTGGAGGAGGAGAGGGACTCTGATTTTTAGTTTCCAGTTTTTCTGCTCTGTTTTTTCCCCATCTTTGTGGTTTTATCTACCTTTGGTCTTTGATGATGGTGACGTACAGATGGGGTTTTGTTGTGAATGTCCTTTCTGTTTGTTAGTTTTCCTTCTAACAGTCAGGACCCTCAGCTGCAGGTCTGTTGGAGTTTGCTGGAGGTCCACTCCAGACCTTGTTTGCCTGGGTATTAGCAGCGGAGGCTGCAGAACAGTGGATATTGTGAACAGCAAATGTTGCTGCCTGATCGTTCCTCTGGAAGTTTTGTCTCAGAGGAGTACCCAGCCATGTGAGGTGTCAGTCTGCCACTACTGGGGGATGCCTCCCAGTTAGGCTCCTCGGGGGTCAGGGACCCACTTGAGGAGGCAGTCTGTCCATTCTCAGATCTCAAGCTGCATGCTGGGAGAAACACTACTGTCTTCAAAGCTGTCAGACAGGGACATTTAAGTCTGCAGAGGTTTCTGCTGCATTTTGTTTGGCTATACCCTGCCCCCAGAGGTGGAGTCTACTGAGGCAGGCAGGCCTTCTTGAGCTGCGGTGGGCTCCACCCAGTTCGAGCTTCCTGGCCGCTTTGTTTACCTATTCAAGCCTCCGCAATGGCAGGTGCCCCTCCCCCAGCCTTGCTCCTGCCTTGCAGTTTGATCTCAGACTGCTGTGCTAGCAATGAGTGAGGCTCTGTGGGCGCAGGACCCTCCGAGCCAGGCACGGGATATAATCTCCTGGTGTGCCGTTTGCTAAGACCGTTGGAAAAGCGCAGTATTAGGGTGGGAGTGACCTGATTTTCCAGGTGCCATCTGTCACTCCTTTCTTTGACTAGGAAAGGGAATTCTCTGACCCCTTGTGCTTCCCAGTTGAGGAAATGCCTCGTCCTGCTTTGGCTCACGCTCCGTGCGCTGCACCCACTGTCCTGCACCCACTGTCCGACACTCCCCAGTGAGATGAAATCGGTACCTCGGTTGGAAATGCAGAAATCACCTGTCTTCTGCATTGCTCACACTGGGAGCTATAGACTGAAGCTGTTCCTATTTGGCCATCTTGCATGCCTGCCATGTTTAAGTTTTTATATGCACAGACATCTAGACAAGATATTTTCAACATAGTGTGGATTCTAGTTCAGGATTCCAGAACTGTTAATATAGAGACATTTCCAGTTCACTTCTTTTCACCAACATGATTGAGTATCTTCTTTTTTGTCGTTTACTTTTCCCCAACTTTATTAAGGTCTAACTGATAAATAGAAATTATATATATTTATAGTGTGCAACTGACTTTTAAAATACTCGAACCATTAAATTAATAAAAATGGTCACATTGGCTAGCTGGGCAACCATTAAAATAACCAAAGAAAGAAATGTAGCTAATAATAAAAAATAGAGTTAGAATGAAATCATTGAAATATTAATCCAAAGAAAGCAGAAAAAGTGAAAAAAGAAAACTAAAATAGGCAATTCAAACAGAAAACAAGTAGATAAGCAAATCGATGCAGAAACAGAAAACCAAATGCTTCCTGTTCTCACTTATAAGTGGCAGCTAAGCACTGAGCACACATGGACATAAATATGGGAACAGTAGACACTATGGACTACTAGAGGGTGGAGGGGTGTGAGTTAAAAAAATACGTAGCAGGTGCAATGCTCAGTATCAGGGTGACAGCGTCTATATTCCAAACCTCAGCATCATGCAATACTTCCATATAACAAATCTGCACATGTACCCCCTATCTAAAATAAAATTTGAAATAAAAAAAGAGATTAAGTAGAAAAGTGGTAGATATAAGTCCAAACATATCAATGATAACATTAAATACCAAGATACAAATAAGTTATTGTGTAAGTAAATTGATAGAAAAACTATATACCATGCTAACACTAATCTAAAGAAAGCTGGAGTGGCTATATTATAATATCAGACAAAGCAGTTTTCAGAGCAAAAAATATTACGGGATTAAAGAGGATCATTTTATAATGATAAAGGAGTCTGTTAACCAATAGGATGTAACAATGTTAAGCATTTATGCACCAAATCGAATTTTCAAACACATGCAGCAAAAACTGATATAACTGTAAGGATAAATAAACAAATACACAAGTGTTGTGAGGGATTCCTTATAATCTTCTGAATAATAGACAGAACAAATAGAAAGAAAATCAATAAAAATATAGAAGACTTAAATAACACTACCAACTAACTTGACATAATTGACCTTTGTAGACCCCTGCATCCAACAATAGAGGAATACACAGCAGTCTACAACCTAGCATCTGACCCAGCAGTCTAGCCAATTCTGTCTATCAAGAGGAAAACACTTGTGTCAATGTAAACACCATTGTTCTGGACCTCTCCAGGCCATGAGCAATGGCACAGAATCCCTGTCTTAGCTGCATAGGCCCCTCCTCGAGGCATTGCTGCTGGATATTCTGGTAGCTGCTCCATGAAAAGGTTATTGTTTCAAGGAAATAGTTCACCTGCCCAGGATGAGCTCAGGGATTGGATCTGAATCAAAGATCTAACCTACACATTGTCATCTTGCTGGGGAGAGCAGCAGCCACTAGCTGTGTCCAGCTTTATTAAAATTGTTGTACTGTTGCCCCCAGGGGCTTGGCATTGGAAAACAAACAAACAAACGAACAAACAGCACAATGGAACCAAGGTTAGGTCCATCCCAAGATCTTCTATCATTTTTTTGATAACCGGACTGTTGAAATCAGCCAAACAATACAGATGTCCCCAGAAAACCTTCTTGAGAGATTTTACTCCCTTGAGATAACGTACGACAAGACAGATTTTTTAGCTCCCTACCTTTCCAAAGGGAGAAAACTTACAATCAAAGAAATATGATAAAAAGGTGAAGTACACATATAAGAAGATTTAAGCCATAAAATAGAAAAGCAATTTATATAATCATATAACAAATTACCACATTTTAATGAAGGAGGAAAAAAGATAAACTGGAAGAATGTTTGGTGGTGTAATGATGACATTTCAAGGTGCTGTTTTGTGGGGACCCCTACCATTTCCAAATCCCAGTGAACCATTCTTGGGAGTCAGACATACAAGTGAAGGATGGAGGAGAAAAATAGTTCCAGCCATATTGTACATTGTACACACCTCTCCTTGAACCTCGGCTGCATCTTGTGCTTCTACACTCCAATGGACTTTCTCCATAAAACTGTCTCTTCTGTGAACATGAATCCATACCCAAATTATAGTACATATAGTAATTTATAACAGTCTGCCATCAAATGATATTATACCATTTTAGGTATAGTATATGGAATTTACAACCATGTATTTCCATTTTTCTCCTCCTGGCCTTTGTACTATTCTTATCGTAAATCTACTTGAATGTATATTATAAAACCTACAATAGATTTTTTTATTATATTTCCTTTAAATAGTCAATTATCTTGTAAGTAACTTAAATAAGTAATTGTAAGTAATTCAAAATCTATATTTACCCATTTAGATAACATTTCTATTTATTTCTCTTCATTTCTTTGTGTCAATTCAGATTTACATCTGCTATCATTTTCCTTCTGCTTAAAGTACTTCCTTTAATATTTTTTACAATGCAGATTTGCTGATAATGAATTCTTTTAGCTTTCATTTGGCTGAAATAAATGTTATTTTGCCTTTATTGTGAAAGCTGTTTTCACAGGGTAAAGAATTCTATGTTAACAATTTTTCCTCTATTTAGTACTGTAGAGGTGTTCTAGCTTGCATTATTTCCAGAGAAAAATCTGCCTCTATTCTGATCTTTTTTTCTCTGTATGTAATGTGTATGTGTGTTTTACTTTGGCTGCCTTTAAGATTTTCTCTTTATTACTGGGTTTTAATAAATTTGATTATGATGTGCTTTCATGTAATTTTCTTCAAGGTTTTTTGTGCTTGGAGTTTGTTGAGCTTCTTAGAGCTGCAGGTTTATAATTTCAACAAATTTGGAAGTTTCTCAGCCAGAATTTGTTCAAATATTGTTTTTGTCTTCCCCTCTTCAAAGACTCCAATAACATGAATATTAAGCCTCTTGTAGTTGTCCCACAGCTCACATACTCTCTATTATACTTTTTCCCATTTTGGAAAGTTTCTATTGCTATTTCTTTAAGTTTACTTCTGCTTTCTTTTGCAGAGTCCAATTTATTCTTAATCTTATCTACTATATGTTTCGTCTTGGACACTGCAGGTTGTCTTTAGAAGTTTGATTTGGGCCTTATTTATATCTTTCATGTCTCAATTAATAGACTCAAGTACTCCTTTACCTTCTTGAACATATGTAATACAATTTAAATAATTCTCTTAATGTTCTTGTCTACTAATTGTTTCACCTGTGTAAATTCTTGGTCAATTTCAATTTATTGATGTTTCTTCTAATTATGGTCATATTTTTCTGCTTCTTTGCATACCTGGTCATTTTAATTGGATACCAGGTATTGTGAATTTTACCTTGTTAGGTGTTATATAGTCTTGTGTTTCTATACACATTTTTGTGTTTTGTTCTGGGACATTGTTAAATTACTTGGAAACAGCTTGAGCCTTTCAGGTCTTGCTTCTTTGCTTCATTAGGCAGGATCCGAGCAGTTTATTTTTTCCCGCTACTGAGACAAAACCCTTCTTTGTACAAATATGAGGCTTTTGTACTCTGGCTGGTGGAAGAGATGCTATTTATTTTTACTTCTAATTCTTTTAAATGATTTTTTTTCTCTGGCCTTGATTAGTTTCCTCTCACACTTGAGCTGATCAGTAGTCAACTTAACTCTTGAGGTGAACCTTCTTTAGGTCTTCAGAATTTTATCTTTCTCTGGGTAGCTCCCCCTTTCCTGGCACTCTGCCCTGTAAACTCTAGCTATGTCCAGGACCACCAGCTTCACCTTCTCATCTCAGAGAGACCACTGGGCTCTATGTGGGTCCCCCTCCTTGCATCATGACCTGGAAACTCTCCAGGCAGTAAGTTGGTACAATCATAGGACTCAACTCACTTGTTTCACATCTCCCAGGCGTCACTGGCCTTCATGCCTGATGTCAAATGTTTTGAAATTCAGTTTTTCACATATGTTGTCTGCTTTTTTAATCGTTTCAGGCAGGTGGATAAATTCAATTCCTTTTACTCAATCTGGCTAGAAGCAAAGTCTGTAGTATTCTTTATAATCAATTTTTGTGTGTGCCTTTTCTCTATTTTCATTTGTGTGTGTGTTGTGGGGGCTAGGGGAGCTTATAGAGATTAGCCAAAAAAGGTTTCTTTGGAATGAATGCTAAAGAGATAATTTTCCCATCCTCTTTCACTATCCTGATTTTTTGCGTTACTACCACAGTAATTTTCCCAAATCTATTCATCTCTTGTTTCTGCCTAAATCCATCATGGCTCTTGAATGATTACTGAACAATGTCCAAACCCCTTAGTATGCATGCAAGCCTCCTGTGACCTGTTAACTCTTATATCTAACACCAGTCATCTTCCCTATCATAGCCTGCACTCTAACTAAGCCTCTAATGTCTGCGAAGGTAGCAGTCTATGGGTTTTGGAGACAGACGTACTGTTCAAATCCTACTTAATGGCTGCCTGATGTTGAGAAATTAACTGTTGTAATGTTTTATCTGAAAATAAGACAACAATACTACACATATCTTAGGTTTGTTGTGAACATCAAATAAAATAATATCTATAATGTGCTTACCACAGTGTCTGACACACAGTGAGTGCTCTGTTAATATAATTTGTTGCTATGATTGCTCCTCAGATGCATCATATTCTGCTTCTCTGCTCTCTGGGCCTTTGATCACAGTTCTCCTTCTCTTGCTGCATGCATTTTTCACCTGCTTACTCCTTCTCTTTTCAGGTATATCTCAAGCTTTCCCTCCTGGGTCCAGCTTCCCCTGACCTTCTGATCTTAGTAGGATGCTCTCCATGGTGCCTGTTCATTCTGTTTTGTCCTTGTTTTTCCTCTTCCATATCCACACGGGGTGCAGGGACTGTGGTTCATGGTAAATGATCCACAAATTTTAGCTGAAAAGTGAATGAATGAAGATTGGCTCTTTATAACTTGAATAGAATGATGAAAAGGGGGTGAAATGATGAAAAGGGGGTGAAATGGTGAAAAAACTACAGAAGTAACATAAAATGTTGTTTAACTGGACACCAGTAGAGGTATACAATTCCTAGGCAAAAGGACACTGAGAAGAACAGGAGTCGGATGCTCAGGGATACCACCTGGCTGGTTACCACTGCCCAGTGAGCCTCTCTGTAAAGCTACCCCAAGAAGCTGCAGAGGTAATTTCTCAATTCAGTGACAGGCAATGCTACATGGCAAGGAAAAGGACAAAGCCTGGTGATAAGAAGCCAAAAAAAAAAAAAAAAAAAAAAAAAGGCAAGAAAATAAACGTCTCCTGCCAAACCATGTGAGAATGGACCCCCTACCCCCTACCCTCATCCCTATGGCCCAGGCATTCGGCTAATGGTATTGTCTCTGCACAGCTAGGATTTTAGGAAATGCCTGCCAATATTGACATTACCCCCACGTAATGACATAAGGGTGGATTGTTGAACAATCACTTTAAAAGTTAATTATTGAAAATCTGCAGGTTAGAGCTCTTAAGCTTGCTTGATGGCAGTTCTGGTGGTTGCTCTTTTTTAAAAAAAGTTTTCATTTGTGGTCTCTCTTGTTTTTGATGGCAGAAGATAGAACTCTTTTTTTTTTTTTTTTTTTTTTTTATGTCTTAAGGCAGGTTAAATGACTTCCTGCCTAGCTTTCTGAGTAGTTATTTTCTTTCCTCCCCTCTACTCTTTCTCACTTTTCTGTTTTCTCTTCTCATTGTACCTGAGTCCTGCAGCTATGACTGCCTCTTGTCCTGAAGCCTGTCTGCACAGGCATTTGGGAATTCTGGTAAATCCAATTCCTACCATTCCTCAATCCTCCTGAAGCCCCTGGAGGCTGTGTTAAGGAGATCCCTCATGTCTGAGTCATTGGTAATGTGCTCAGAACTCTGCCAGCATTCCTCCTCAGGGGCCAGTTCCCCTGATGGTCGCAGAAAGAATCAGAGATGGTAGACCTCTGTGTTTAAGGGAACAAGTTTCTATCCCACAGATTGGAGGCTGTGATCACAGTGATGACCCACCCAGGGGAGAGCCTCACAACAAAGCCGATGTCTCCCTGCCTCCCTTCCCCTCAGATCTCAGGCTGCAGTTGAGTGACAACAGAGGATTTTTAGAAATTCTTATTTGGGGCAGGAAACTGACAAGGTATCCGTCCTTTCTCAACCAAAGCCTGGCATGAATTTGAGTCTATCAGTATATTTCCATTTATTGATGAGCAGATCACAGACTAGCCCCTGGGCATGTTTTCAAACTTAATGAAAAAAAGACAGTTTCGGCCGGGCGCGGTGGCTCACACTTGTAATCCCAGCACTTTGGGAGGCCGAGGCGGGCGGATCACGAGGTCAGGAGATCGAGACCACGGTGAAACCCCGTCTCTACTAAAAATACAAAAAATTAGCCGGGCATGGTGGCGGGCGCCTGTAGTCCCAGCTACTCGGAGAGGCTGAGGCAGGAGAATGGCGTGAACCCGGGAGGCGGAGCTTGCAGTGAGCCAAGATTGTGCCACTGCACTCCAGCCTGGGCGACAGAGCGAGACTCTGTCTCAAAAAAAAAAAAAAAAAAAAAAAAGACAGTTTCTGCCACAAGAGCTCTTCATCTAACTGACAGCGTCAATCAGGAGGTTCTCTGAGCTCCTGGCTGCTCTCAGTAATGAAACCTTTCTTCTAAAAACTGAAGAGGCTGGTGAGATGGGATGGTGGGCCATGGTGGGGGGTGCAGAAGACGTCTCTAGATCACCTCAACGATTTCACTTTTGTCTCATTATGGGCCTTGGTAAGGCATGAAGGAAGCCAGAGGCATGGGGTTTGGTGGCAGCTGGAGGGTTCTGGAAAGCAGGGCTAGAAAGGAGTCTTTTCTCAAGGGGAGTGATGCTATGGAAGCTCCTTTAAACTGAAATGTGACTTTTTTCATTCCTTCTGGTGGAAGGCCAGATTCTCCTTCCAGAAGCTCGCTGCTGTTTTCATTTAGGACACAGAACACAGAACTGAGATCTGAAGCCTGTCTTGGAGATTGTGTATTCCAATGGTTTTCAAACCTTTATTTTACTGGGAAAAACTTTTCCCCTTAAATGAAAGCTATTCCCTCTGCAAGGGCCTAACAGATAAACACACCAAAAAGAGAAATCAGGATTCGATGATTTAGGGATGGAAAACAGTGGGGTGGAAGTATGTGTTGGGGGATGAACTCCAAGTGGCCATGGAGATGCTCCAGAAAACTTTAGATTTCTGAGAAGCACTGAAAACCATGGATCTAATTCAATGCCCTCAGGCTGAAGACCAGAAAGGCTTGCTGAAGAGCAAATATATAATATCTGGCCAAGCTGGTCTTTTAAGTTCCCTTTCCCCAAAAGATGGGGCATCTACTTTGTGCCAGGCATCCTAGTGTGCACCAGTGATGCCGAGAGAGAAGAGGCTGTTCATGGATCCTGTGGCTGTCGCTGAGAAAGCCTTACAAGTCTCCAGGGCATTCTTCTACTCCTTTCCCTTGCTCCTCCAGCAATAATATTACTTTTGCCCTAAGCGAATTCATGTATTTTGGAGAGAGGAGCTTCTTACTTCTGCTTTCTAGAAGCAGTGATTTGCTCACATTGGCCAGAAAACTGCAAGTTATCCTTGTTATTGCCCCATCACCTAGACCTGTTGACTCACTTCCTAAGTAACTTGGGTCAGTCTACTTGGCTCCATCTTTTTTTTTTTTTTTTTTTTTTTTTTGAGACAGAGGTTCACTCTTGTTGCCCAGGCTGGAGTGCAATGGTGCATTCTCAGCTCACTGCAACCTCCACCTCCCGGGTTCTAGTGATTCTGCTGCCTCAGCCTCCCGAGCAGCTGAGATTACAGGCGTGCGCCACCATGCCCGGCTAATTTTGTATTTTTAGTAGAGAAAGGGTTTCTCCATGTTGGTCAGGCTGGTCTCAAACTCCTGACTTCAGGTAATCCACCTGCCTCGGCCTCCCATAGCGCTGGGATTATAAGTGCGAGCCAGGTTCCTGACAGAACAGACTGAATGGGTCTGTGTATGGAACCGCTCTCCCTTTCCCAAGGCCTAGCATGGGACATTTGCCTACTGACCACTTGGTGGACCCCTATTTTATCCTGTGCTGCTCTGGTCAATGGCTAATCCCTAAGTTCTCACCCTTTTCTCAGCCGCTACACATATGATGGATGATTTTTATACATTGAAGCACATATCAAAATTTTGAGCACTTCCCCAGAAATTTTGCGGGGTGGCACAACCTTATAATAACATATAATTGCCAGAGTGCTCTTGGTATATCAGTAGCCCTCTTCTCCTGCAGTCAGTAAGATAGACAGGATGGTCTTCAAATCTGGGGATACCCAGACATGAATTGTATTTCCTTGCTTTCTTTATCACTGAAATTTAAATACAGTCATGTGCTGCATAATGACATTTCAGTCGATTATGGAACACATATACGAAGGTGATCCCATAATGGAGCTAGAAAATTCCTATCAACTGGTGACATCGTAGCTCTAGTAACACCACAGCACCATGCATTATTCACCTTGTGGTGATGCTGTTGTCAGTAAACCATAATTGTATAATACATACAGTTATGTATGTATTATAGTATGTACTATACTTTTTTGTCATTACTTTAGAGTGTGCTTCTCATCATAAAAAAATAAAGTTAATTTTAAAACAGCCTCAGGCAGGTCCTTCAGGAAGTATTCCAGAAGAAAGCATTGTTATCATAGGAGAGGACAGCTCCATGGGTGTTATTGTCCCTGAAGACTTTCCGGTGGGACATGATACAGAGGTAGAACACAGTGATATGCATGATCCTGACCTTGTGTAGGCCTAGGATAATGTGTGTGTTTGTGTCTTAGTTTTTTAATAAAAAAGTATAAAAATTAAAAAGTTAAAAATTATTTTACATAGAAAAAAGCTTGTAGAATAACTACATGAAAAAGAAAATAGTTTTGTACAACTGTAAAATGTGATTTTGTTTCAAGCTAAGTGTTATTACAAAAGAGTCAAAAAGTTAAGAAAAATTTTAAAGTTTATGAAGTAAAAAAGTTACAGAAAGCTAGGGTTATTTTATAATTAATGAAAAACATTTTAAATAAATTGAGTATAGCCTAAGTGTGCAGTGTTGATAAAGTGTACAGTCGTGCATAATGTCCGAGGCTTTCACATTCACTCAGTACTCACTCACTAACTCACCCAGAGAAACTTCCAGTCCTCCAAGCTCCATTCAGTGGTAAGTGCCTTATACAGGTATATCATTTTAAAAATCTTGTATAGCATATTGTCACTGTACTTTTTCTATGTTTAGATATGCAACTACTTACTATTGTGTTACAGTGGCTTGCAGTATTCAGAACAGTAGCATGTGGTATAGGTTCGTAGCCATATAGCCTGGTGTGTAGTAGGCTGTACCACCTAGGTTCATGTAAGTCCACTCTATGGTGTCCACACAGTGATGCAGTCGTGTAGTGATGCATTTCTCAGAGTGCGTTCCTTTCATTTAGCAACACATGACTGTACATTGAGTGAGAAAAGTAAACCAGAATTTGATTAAATATGTTAAAAACATTTAAAAAATCTTATCTTAGATTACCAGTAGTAAACTACTTGTGCACTCCCCACAGATGGCAGGTGAGGATCCCAGTGAAGGTCCCTCAAGAGTCATTTTCACTAGCTTCATAGACACTCAGTCTCCAGACAGCATTGCCTGGTAGTTGGGAGTCACCCAGGATCCAGTGGAGGGGGGCGGGCATTCTTGTTGAGTGTTCTTGAGTTATGCTCCAGGGAAAGGGCCTCACTGGGTCTCTTAATGAAATGAAGCCCTGATCCTTCAAGGCTGGCAACTGAAGGGCCTTATGGCATGTGGGTGGGTGTGGTCCTGAGGCTTGTCCTCTAAGAACCACATTCCCCTGGCAGATTTCACACATGCTGCCCTGCATGGAGGACATTAGTAGACCAGTCAAGATGGAACTTCATTGAACCCAGACCAACTCTTTTCAAATACTTCCTCCTTCAGCAGGAGGTTCCTCTGGCTGTCTTGCCCACCTCTTGCTCCCCTTCAGGCTTTGATGCCTGGTGCCTTGTGAGCTACTGCAAGAACAGGAGCACACCCTGTCCCGGTGGTGGTGGTGGTGGGTGCTACAATTTTTCTTCAGCATCCAATCCCAGCTTGGAATAATAAGAGAAAATGATGCCTGCCCCTGTGGGTTCTTACAGTGTCTTCCAGGGCACAGACATCCTGGCGTCTAGCAGGGTGGAAACTGCAGCTACCCTGAAGAAAAACAGCAGCCTTGGCCTTTGAAGGGATGGCAGGACAGTGGCAGGGTGACAGAGTTTGGGAACTTTGTGATTCTGCTAGCTGAGTATCTTGTCTGACTTGACGGCCCTCACTCCTCTACTCCCATCTCTCTGCTCTGGAACTCTGACTGTGGAAGTCCCCAGGGTCCCCGGCTCTCAGAATTTATGGAGGAAATGACTCTGTGTTCTCTAAGTCTTCAACAATGCTTGGGCTTTTGATATATGTCAGCTTTGGTTGTGGTTAGGGGTTGGGGGCTGGTGGAGGAATACAAGTAACCTCCTCACCTCATCCCCATCACTGCTGTCCTGCTGATCCCTAGAGCAGCAAAGAAACATTCTAGCTTTGAAGGTGGGCCTTGGTCAGTTTCCAATCCCCCAAACAGGTGCTTCTGGCCATCAAAGTCTTGAAGCAGTTAAACTTGTTTTCACCTTTGCTGCAGTTCCCTTAAAAGAAAATAGAGAGATCTTCGAAAGGTGGAGGGGGTGGCAGGCCAGAAACGTAAAGTGTGTGCAATCACTCAGATACAAGTGGCACCACTAAAAATTGCCTTCATATATCAGCTTATGGTTTACACACTCTGGCAGAAAGGACAGTAAAAGGTCAGCAGGAAAAAAATGTATATGTCAGGCCTGGAGCTGTGGCTCCAAAGGTGGTGAGAAGACACGATCTTCAAAGGGTTCTGGAGGGACCGGCTAACTGCTTGATGTGGCAGGATTTTTTTTTTACTCTTTATTTTGTTTTATTTTTAAGGAAGTTGCTTGCAAACGTCAGCAGAGAAGCTAAGGTATAGACTCGGAGTAACCTCTCGCTCCGACCCCGGTGACAAGACAGATAGTTCCATTCATCTATGGGTGAGCAGCCGAGGCTCCCTGCATTTTTTTTTCCTTTTTGCTTGGATTCGGGATATATTTGTTTGCAGAGAGGGATGTCATGCTTGTGAATGCACTGCTCAGTCATGTGCCTGCGGTGAAATCAGAGGAGGGGAGGAGAGGCAGGAGGGAAGGAGGTGGTGTGGGGAAAGGGCAAGCTATACTCTGGGGGCTTTCAGTGTGCCAGCTCGGATCCAGAAACACATCTTCAACCAAATGCTAATGGAGAATATGCCTTCCAACCCGAAGTATCAGCAAGTAGGCTGTAAATTAATAATGCACCCTTTTAGTAGCAATTGCCTTGTGGAAAATTCTGGGTGAGGATTATTCATCCACTTCCCCTTCCATCCCACCTCTCAGAAGGAGCTAAGAACACTGTAGGTTTCTTAGAGTTTTGTTTAAGACTGACCCGCCCCGCTTATTTTATTAACCGCGTAACATTTTCAGGTTGTTTTTTCCTCTCTGTCTCCTCCAGCAAGTCTCTATTGATCACTGTTTACAGTTATAATCCCTTTCAAATTTATCATCCATGACTAACACCACATGTATTGATTAGTGTTGACGGATATCCCTCTACAGTATAGAACCACTGTGATCCCGGCCAGCCAAATGCACTGGAGAAGGGGAGATAGAAATATGTGTTTTCCCTTTTTCCTTGATTTTCTTTTGGTGCTTTTCTACTCCCCATTTTGTCCCTAACTCAGATGACTACTTTCCTACAGATGCTTAGGGGTTGCTTTGTATATTTTTAAGATAATTTCTTTACTCCCACTGAAGCCTTCTGGGAAGAAAAGAAAGTGCTGTTTTGCTCCTGGGTGGCAACGGGGGGTCTGTGGACAGGCCCTAAAGGAGATCAGATTTATGACGGACATACACATGTCTTAACCTAAAGCCTCAAGTAACAAAGATGTAAAGGCTAGTTTTTTAGGGACAAATTAGGTGTCACTTGTGACTAAGGACAAGGTGTCCGAAATCTGTACTATAAGTGGAGTCATTTGTCAATAGTGCAATTTTTTTTGGTCCTTTTTTTGCTTACTCTCTACAGTGTCCTCTTTGCCTGTTGTGGGCCAAAGGCAAGTGACACTTAGGTTGGGAAGCTGTGTACTCATCTGTCTTGCCCAAGTCACATTTCTAGGCCTCCTTGTCTTGGAACATTTGTGTACCTGGCTTGTCCTGCATGTGTGCATAAGGCACCCACCCCAGCCGTCCACCAAGCTAGCACTGAGTTGGGGAGCAATCTGTCCCTTACCTTCAACCAGCCCCGTCGTGGGTAAGGCACCTTGAGGGTCCTGAGCTCAGCTGCCTCATTTATGCGATGAAAATAATAATCCTTTCCTTGCCTACCAAACCAGGAAGCTATGAAATGACAGCTATGACAGGGATTCAAAAAAACCATAAAGGACCTCATAAAACAAGATTGTATAACTATTACCCCTGAAGCTCTCTTCCTCCTCCTCGTCCTCCTCTTCCTCCTCTTCTTCCTGTCTCTCCCTCCGTCTCTATCTTGGTCTCTATCTCTCATACTCTAAGGGGGTTTTATTACTGTAGAAGGTTTTTCTTATACTCCAAAGAATATCACCAGAAGACATAAGGACTAGGTTTGAGAATAAAACAAAGAATTATAGAACTCAAAGGGAATTTAGAGGTCTTGTAGCTTAACCCTTTAATTTTACACGTGAGGAAACTGATGAAGCCTAGACATTTGGACTAACATGTGCTATGTTGCACATTGTGCAAGAGATAAGCCCAGGAAAAGAACTCAGTTTTCTACTCTTAGGCAAGTATCTTTTCTTCCCTAAACCTCTTCTCACTGCTTCTCTCTCCCTTCCTATTCTCCTGCTCCTTTTCTCTTTCTTTCTCTCCTCTCCCTCTCCCTCCCCCTTGCCTTCTCCCTTTCCTCCCTCCAGCCCTTCAGCAGCTTTCCAGGTCTGGGTAGGGAAAGACACAAACCCCCTTGTTCTTGGCACTCACTTTGGTTTGCAAAACCTATTTTCTAAGAAATTCAAAGGTTTCTTTACCACTGAAAATTCGTATTAAAAAGTTAATTTTCTTTCCAAAGGAAAAAAAGAAAAGTATGTTCCACTCCTAGGGGAAAGCATATCTACACACCTCATGTACCATTCTGTCATGCTATCATGCTTTTGAATAGCTATTTAGTTGACTCATATGTAAATGATATTTTGTCCTCCCTCACTGCCTCTGTCCCCACTATTGACAATAATTTGATGGGATGTTTTTTGCCTCTTAACTTATCTGTTTTTCAGGTTTTCATGGTCTGTTTGTAATAGTGTTTTTGGTTCTTTGCACTACTTTAAATTAAGTTTCCCATATGAGTTTTATTATACCTGAATACTGCTCAGTTATTTGATGACATAGTTGTAAATCCTCAATAAAAAGATCTTTAATAATCAGTTGGCATTTATTTAATATACTACCCATCTTATTAAATCTAACTCCTTAGATTTAATAGGACAGTTTATTGTATTTTAGCATCAGAATAGTGATGCTCTAGTTATGCTTGAGAAGGCACTTTCATTATAAACTCCTGTTTTTAGGCACTTATAATTTTCTTAAGTAGCACATTTATTTCAATGTGCAATCATTTTCTCTTCTTTTCTCCCTCCCTCTCTCAATTTGTACCATTTTTTCCCTCATCTTTTAAAAGTTTAATATGGAAATATATTTCAAACTTTAGGGAGAAAGCTCTATCAGTGGCTGAGAATAGCTGAGCAAAGCTGCCAGGCTCCTTGAAATCCACATTCTTGTTTGGTGCCATCAGCCTACTTGATGCATATGTTGGCAACGGAGCCTGCTAGCCTCAGGATTGTGTTCCTATAACTTGTGGAACTTTTTTTGCAAGTCCTTTCAAGTGCATTTCCCCCAGTGGGTTTAAGCATCCTCCAGCTTTTGCCAGTGGTAGGAAACTGAGGAACTGACAATGCAGAAAATAGATTAGAATGGACATGAGCCTCTCAGCTGCCCATCTGATGCTTTCCCTTTCCAGCCCATTCATCGCAAAAGTCCATGGGCCGTGCTCCATTGCCTGGCTCTTCACCTTCGTGTCCATTCCTTGCCTGGTTAACATCCACTCATATTTCAGATATCAGAACAAGCATCACTTCTTCAAAGATGCCTGTTGTAACCATGTAGAATGAATCTGGTTTCTCTGTTATGTATCTTGTAGAATGGGGCTCCTTTGTTTTAGAGCACATATTACATTTTCCATTTATTATATTCAGTGGTGCACTGGGATTGGCTCATATTGTCTTTTGAGAGCCAATTGTGTGGATCTCTTCCCAACTCCATATTTAGTGATATCACCTTGAGGGCCTAAAATCAGTCATGCTGGGAGTAGTTACATAAAGAAATGGGCAAGCACTACAAATCAGAGCCTCCTTCCTCCCCGTGGGGAGCTGATTTTTAAATATTCACCTACACACCAATTATGTGGTAGTTTGAGACTAAAGCCTGTCCCCTTCTCTAAACTGCAAACTCCATAGAACAAGGGATTTTGTCATTTTGGTTTGTGTTATATTCCCATCACAGTGTCTGGCATGTTGTAAGTAGCCAAAGAACTGAATTATAAAGAGATTTGGAAATAGAGTCTTATTGAAGCAAAGAGCCTGGATCATTCAAAGGATCTTAATCTCATAAGATCAAGGTTCTCTATGATTTACTTCTAAGCATGAGTCATCTTGTACTGTGATAGGATCTGGCTGCCTAAGAAAAGAAAGATTCTTAGATATTCAATTGGTTGTATTGGTAGAATGACCCATCAGGTAGCCCTTGAAACTGTTTAACCAGGTGCAGAGAGAGGCTGGATAATGTTTTCTGCTTTTTTAAAAAATTATTTCATTGAAAAAGTTCTCTTTTGTTCTTCTAGGTAGCTGCTTTCACAGGTTTTATGCTCCTGACTTTAAGAGGATGATGCTTTTTATTTCTACCTCCTCACCATGCTTCAACCTAGGTAGTCAGCATCCCTTCAGGAACTTCAAGTTGTTATCTAATGAAATAGGGTCCAAGCATGAAGTTAGAGAGACTTTGGTTCTGCCATAGTTTTGTAGCCTTGGAAATTGATTCCATCCTTAGAGCTTAAGTGTCTTCATGCTTAAAGCATGGCATGCCATAAAATTGTTACATGACATGAAATTAAACAAATATATGAGGTTACTGACAAATGTAAATGTTATCAATTTTAAAATCTTAAAATCTTTTCTCCTAGACCTGGATTCTGCCTTTGATGTTGTAGTAGAAGAATGGATGACTGAGGGATAGAAATACTTCAGAGTGACACTGTCAAATTGCTTAAGTGAGATGAGGAAAATTTAATTAATAAATTGATTGTTATTGATAAATTAAAAATTTTTTGTGCAAGTTTTGTTTTCTTCAGTGAAGGACTAAATAATCTGGACAACCATCCCACTCAGAACAACTAAAAAAGTTAGAATAAAAAGTGTGACAAACATTTATTGAAAGACATAGTAGAGCTAACAAGACCATTCACACTAATAGGGCCAAGATCTGGAGAGGAATGGTATCTAGACAGGTCAGCCCAGCATTTGGAGCAGCATTCCCCAGGGGCACCTACAGGCACCCTGGAAGAGGTTGCTTAGAGGAGAGTCTGGGAGTGACTCTTGAGTCTCACATGGCTAAGGAGGAATTTGGAGTTGAGCGACTACGAAGGAGTAAGAACTCTGGTAACATAACAAGCTTTCAGTTGAAGTAAAAGTAAACTGATTTTATACTGACTTGCAGAAATGGAAGCCCCAGTTTCAGATTATCTTAATCTCCTATTGGAAGAGAGTGACCTGGGATGCTAGTGGTGCTGGCCATTTTTCAAAAGCAAATGTAACTTCTTTCTGGAGGATAATTTTATACTCCCAATTTTGAAACGATTATATCAGTTTTCTGTTTGCGATGTTCTGTATCAAACAAAAAAAATATAAAAATATAAGATAATGTTAAAAAATTAAGAGAAACAACATAAAATATAACTATATCAGAGGGAATCCAGAGAATGGAGTTTTTAGACACAAATTTTTAAGTAATCATGAGATTTTAATATGTTTTGGGGAATCAAAGATTGAGAATTTTGGAGGATAAACCAAACATTCTAATAAATATTTTAGAACAAAAAATAAAAGGGAAATTAAGAACTCAGTGGGTGGATTAACAATGAATAGACAGCTGAAGAGAGACTAAGTGAACAGCAACATAGCTTGTAATAAAATATTTAAAATGAACCTTGAGTTTAAAAGAAGAAAAAAGTCAATAGAGAAAAAAGAATAGAGAAAAAATTCCAAGATATGTATAATTTGAAGCCTAGCAGGATAGGAAAGTGAGAATTAGGTAAAAGCAGTGTTCTAATAGATAATGGCCAAGAGTTTCCCTAAACTGAAGAAATATATCAAGCCATGTATTAAAGAAACACTCTGAACCTAGAGTAGAATAAACACAAAACAGTTGCATATAATATTAAACTGCTGAAAGCCAAAGACAATCAGAAAATCTTAAGAGTAGCCAGAGTGGAAACAGCAAGAAGACTAACAGCTAACTTTTTAACAACAACAGTGGAGGCTGGGAGTTAATGAATGGTATATTCAAACCACTGAAAAAAAATGACAACTTAGAATTTTATACTCATTGAAAAGATCCCCCAAATCAAGGCAAAACAATAACATTTCCAGATAAGAAAAAATTGAGAGGATTTGTCACTGGCAGACGTATACTAAAAGAAAGTGTGAAGGGCATTCTATAACCATTTTAGATTGAAGGTTGAGAACATAGGAGAAATGAGAAAAATAAATATGTAGAAAATATAAATAAGTCTTAACTATATAAAATAATAATGTCATGTGGGAAGAATACATATATAGAATTAAAATGCACTATAACAATAGCATATAAATTGAGAGAGTTAATGGAATTAAAGTGTCTTGCGGTTCTTGAATCATACAGTAAGAGTGAAAGTATTAATTTTCAGTAGACAGACTTTATAAGTATACCTTTATCTCTAGGTAGCCCTAAATAAAATACACATACTTAACATTAAAAGGACGCATAATAACATAATAGAAGGAGAATATAATAAATAACTACATTTAATCAATCCAGAAGAAGGCTAGAAAATGATATAAAAAGTATAGAAAACTGGCCGGGCACAGCAGCTCACACCTGTAATCCCAGCACTTTGGGAGGCCAAGGTGGGCAGATCACGAGGTCAGGAGATCAAGACCATACTGGTTAACACGGTGAAACCCCATCTCTACTAAAAATACAAAAATTAGCCGGGCGTTGTGGCAGGCACCTGTAGTCCCAGCTACTCGGGATGCTGAGGCAGGAGAATGGCGTGAACCCGGGAGGCGGAGCTTGCAGTGAGCCGAGATGGCGCCACTGCACTCCAGCCTGGGCGACAGAGCGAGACTCCATCTCAAAGAAAAAAAAAAAAGTATAGAAAACCAGAACAGTTGTAGGAAGGAGTAAGCGGAGTAAGTAGGATGATAATAGAGCTATTCAAATATATCAGTAATTGCACTAAATGTATATAGATTAAATGCACAAATTAAAAATTTAAGCCATCAGACTAAATACAAAACCAAACCCAACTATACGCTGCCTGTAGAAATACAAAATCAATATATGGATATAGAAAGGCTGAAAAGAAAAGGATAGAAAAATACTGACTGAAAGCAAGCTGATATAGCTATACTAATATGAAAGAAGCTTTAAGACAAAAAGTGTCGTTACTAGAGATGAAAATGGACATATAATGACAAAAAGACCAATTCACTGGGAAGATGTAACAAGTCTAAATTTATAGCTATCTACTAAGAGCTTCAAGTAGATATAAAACCATCCAAAGGAGAAATAGAGAAGTTCATAATCAGAGTAAGAGAATTTAACATATATCTCTCAGGAACCGATAGAATACACAGACAAAAGTTAGGATATAGAACTTCTAAACAATATTATTAACTAAATTATCTTAAAAGACAAAGAGAACACAGTATCCAACAGTGTATTTTTTTTTTTACTGTGGTATGATATACATAATATAAAATTAACTTAACTATTTTAACCACTTTTACATGTATAGTTGCAATGGCCCATAAATCAAGTAAAGACAAATTCTCAAAAACTTGAAATTATACAGAATTTATTTTCTAACGAGAGTGAAATTAAGCTAGAAGTCAAAGCAAACAGAAAACTTGAAAATCTCCAAGTGCTTGGAATTAAATAATAGACTTCTTATAATTACATTAAAAATAATCACAATAAAAATTAAAAATATTTTGAACAAAATAAGAAAAATATAACATCCCAAAACTTTAGAAATGCAGGTACAGATATAATTAGAAAGAAATACATCGTAATAAAAACACGTAGGAAAAGAAAAAAGGCTGAAAATGACCATGTAATTATTCATATCAGGACATTAAAAAATATCAGCAAATTAACCTCAAAATGGAGGATAAAAGAAATAATAAAAACAAGAGGAAAAATTAATTAAATAGAATGCAAATATACAATAAAGAAATTCAATAAAGCCAAAAGTTAGTTCTCTGAAAGACTGACAATTGACAAACCACAAGGCAGGATGATTAAGAAAAAGACAGGTAGGTACATATCAGGAATGAACAAGAAGGGATAATAAAGATATGAAGAATTACCAAGAGGATATTAGAGAAAATTTTATGCCCCAAATTTTGAAATTTCAGTGAACAAATTCTAAGGAAATAATTTATTAAAATTATAAGAAAAATATCAATTAAGGACTTTTAATCTGTCATTTAAAACTTTCCCCAAAGACATTTTCAGGTTCTCATGATCTCACAAATTATTTGAGTCATTTTATGTTAACAAGACTTGTTTTATCGCCCAGAATATGGTCTATTTTGGTAAATGCTCCCTGTGCTTCTTTTTTTATTATTGTGGTAAAAAACATAACATTTACCATCTAAATCATTTCTAAGTGTACAGTTCAGTATGTTAAGAAAATTCGCATGGTTGTGAAACATATCTCCAGAATTTTTCATCTTGTAAAACAAACTTTATGCCCATCAAACAGCTCTCCATCTCCATCTACCCCAGCTTCTGGTAACAACTGTTCTACTTTCTGTTTTTTACGAATGTGACTATAGATACCTCATATAAATAGAATCATGCAATATTTGTCTTTTTGTTCTGGCTTATTTCCCTTTGCATAATGTCCTCAAGGTTCAACCATGTTTTAGCATGAGTGAGAATTTCCTTCCTTTTTAAAGGCTGAATAATATTCCATATATATTATAATTGAATATATTAATATTCCATATATATCACATCGTGTGTGCACATGTGTGCAGATAGATAGGTAACACATTTTGTTTATGAATTCCTCTTTTAGTGGGTACATAGGTTGGTTCTACATCCTGGCTATTTTGCATAGTGGTGAAATGAACATGGATGTACAAATATTTCTTTGAAACCCTTCTTTTGATTTTTTTTGATATATAGATAGAAGTTGAATTTCTAAACTGTATGGTAATTCTATTTTTAAGTTTTGATGAACTACCATATTGCTTTCCATAGGAGCTGTGTATTTCACATTTTTACCAGCAAAGATTTTAATTTCTTCACTTCCTTGCCAACACTTGTTATTTTCTGCCTTTTAGGAGTTATACCTAATGCTAAATGATGAGTTAATGGGTGCAGCACACCAACATGGCACATGTATACATATGTAACAAACCTGCACATTGTGCACATGTACCGTAAAACTTAAAGTATAACAATAAAATAAAATAAAATAAAAAAATAAAAGATAGCCATCCTAATGAATATGAGGTGATATCTCATCGTGGTTTTGATTTGATTTGATTTTTTCCTAATGATTAGACATGTTGAGCATCTTTTCATATGCTTTCTGGCCATATGTTTATCACATTTGAAAAAATGTCTATTCAAGTCCTTTGCCCATTTTTAAATTGGGTTATATTTTTTGTTGCATTGAAGGAATTCTTTATGTATTTGACATATGATCTCCTTATTAGATATATGGTTTGCACACATTTTCTCCCATTTCACAGGGAGCCTTTTTACTTTGTTGATTGTGTCCTTTAATGCGCAGAAGTTTATAATTTTGATATAGTCCAGTTGTTCTATTTTCACTTGTGTTGCCTGTGGTTTTGGTGTCATATCCAGGAAATCCTTGTTAAACCCAATGTCATGAAGCTTTTTCCTTATATTTTTCTTCAAGGCATTTTATAGTTTCAGGTCTTATGTTTAAGTTTGATCCATTTTGAGTTAAATTTTGTAGATGGTGTACAGTAAGAGCCCAACTTCATTATTTTGCATGTGGATATCCAGTTTTCCCAGCATCATTTGTTGAAAAGACTGTCTTTTTCCTATTGAATGGTCTTTGCATCCTTGCCAAAATCATGTGGCCGTATCTGCAAGGGTTATTTCTGGGTTCTCTGTTCTGTTCCATTGGTCTGTATGTTTGTTTTATGGCAATACCACACTATTCTGATTATTGCAGCTTAGGTTTTGAAATTAGAAATTGGCATACCTCAACTTTGTCCTTCTTTTACAAGATTATTTAGGATAGTTAAGGTCATTGAGATATCATGTAAATTTTAGGGTGGATTTTTACATTTCTCCAAAAACACCACTGGGATTTTGCTAGGGATTGCATTAAATTTGTAGATTATTTTGGGTAGTGTTGACTTCTTCTTCTTTTTTTTTTTTTTTTTTTTTTTGAGACGGAGTCTCGCTCTGTCACCCAGGCTGGAGGGCAGTGGCACGATCTCGGCTCACTGCAAACTCATCTCCCAGATTCACGCCATTCTCCTGCCTCAGCCTCCCTGGTAGCTCGGACTACAGGCACCCACCACAACGACTGGCTAATTTTTTGTATTTTTAGTAGAGACGGGGTTTCACCGTGTTAGCCAAGATGGTCTCTATCTCCTGACCTCGTGATCTGCCGGCCTCAGCCTCCCAAAGTGCTGAGATTACAGGCATGAGCCACCGTGCCTGGCCTGACTTCTTAAAAATAGTAAGTCTTCCAATTCATGAACACAGGATGTCTCCATTTATTTGGGTCTTTCATTTTTCAGCAACATTTTGTAGCTTGTAGTGCAAAAGTCTTTTGCCTCTTTGGCTAAATTTATTCTTAAGTATTTTGTTCTTTTTGATGCTATCGTAAATGGAATTTAAAAAATTCCTTTTAGATTGTGCATGGTAAGTATATAGAAAGGAAACTAAATTTTGAGTGATGGTTTTATATGATGCAACATGTAAAATTTGTTTTTAATTTCTAACAATTTTTGTGTGTGGAATCTTCAGAGTTTTCTGTATAGAAGATCAGTTGTCTGAGAAACGGAAGTAATTTTCCTTTCTCCTTTCCATTTTGGATGCCTATTATTATTATTATTGCCTAATTGCTCTGTCGAACATTTCCAGTACTATGTTGTATAGCAGTGGTGAAAGCAAGATTTTGTTTTCTCGATTCTGATTTTAGAGAAAAAGCTTTCAATCTTTTACCATGAAGTATAATATTACTTGTAAGTTTTTCATATATGGCCTTTTTATGTCAAAATATTTCCACTCTTTCCCTAGTTTGTTGAGTAATATTCCATGTGGTTTTGAAAAGAATGTGTTCTGCTGTTGTTAGGAAGCTGTTGTATAAATGTTAATTAGATCAAATTGGTCGATTGCATTGTTCTGTTCTACTTTATACTTATGGATTTTCTGTCTAGTTTTTCTTTCAATTATTGACAAAAAGGGTTTATGTTTTTGAAAATAATACTTTGTCTATTTCTCCTTTTCTCTGTAAGATTTTGCTTTTGGTATTTTGAAGTTCTTTTATTAAATGTGCAGATATTTAAGATTATTATGTTCTCATGTTGAATTTACCTCCTTATCATTTTGAAATGACCCTCTTGAATCTGTGGTAATATTATTTGCTCTGAAATCTATATTGTCTGATATTAATGTTGATATTCTTTCTTTCTTTTGATTAGTGTTAACACAGAATATATTCTTTCTATCTTTTCTCTTTTAACCTATTTATATCTTTATATTTGAAGTGAGTTTCTTATTGTTAGCTCATAGTTGAGTCTTCTTTCTTATTGAATCTGATAATCTCTGCCCTTTAATTGGGTGTATTAAACTATTTACATTTAATATGATTATGATATAGTTGGCCTGACCAAGAAAATCTGTTTTCTATTTCCCTTATCTATTCTTTGTTTCCTTTTTCTATCTTTTTTTGTATTACATGAGTCTTTTTCTGATTCAATTTTATCTCCTTTGTTGACTTATTACTGTAACTATTCATTTTGCTATATTATTTTAGCAGTTGCTTTAATGATATTATATCACTCTGTGTGTAGCATTTTATGTAATATTTACCCTTGAAATGAAAATATGAATTCTTGACTTATCAATGTAATTTACCACATTAACAGAATATCAGAGAAATCATATGATTTTCTTCATAGGTACAGAAAATTCAACACCAATTCATCTTAAACTCTTAGCATAAAATCAACAGAATGTACTTTCTTAATATGATATAGAATATCTATGAAAAACACAAAGTATTTATAATTTTAAAAGTGTAATGATCAATGTTTTCCTTCTGAAATTGGGAATGAGACAAGGAAGCTGGCTGTCATCCCTCCTATTCTACATTGTACTGGAGTCCTTCCAGCACAAAAAGCAATATACAGAAATAGAAGGGGCAAAGTTCATAAGGAGAAATAATATTCTCATTATTTATTATTTATAGGCAACATAATTATGTTCATAGAAAATCCTAAAATATTTATATATAATTTATTAGAATTAAAAAATGAATTTAGCAAGACTATTCAATACAACACTAATGCAGTAACACATATTTTTAAGTGCCTGAAAAAAGTTATAAAATTAAAAATATAACATTAAAATATCATTAAAATATTAAGCTCATTTAAATAAAGCTAAGAAAATGTTTACTTGTCCACTACACATAACATTGCAAAATATTAACAAAAATTAAAGATGATCTCAATAAATAAAAGTTTATGTTAGTTCTTTACAAATTTATCTATAGAGTCAACACAATCTTAAAGATTTGAGCACATTATCTTATGGGTATGGGAAAGTTGATTCCAATATTTATATCAAAACACAAAGGTCCAAGAATATCTAAGATAATCTTGAAACAGAAGCAGGTAGAAAGACATACTCTATCAAACAACAAGACATATTGTAAAGCTACAGTTACTAAAGTAGTGTGGTATGGTGTATGCCTAGACTAAAAGAGTCAAGAAATAGAACTATGCCTATATGGATATTTGATTTCTGTTAAAAGTAGCACTTTGGTGCAGTGGGGGAAGTGAGGCCTTTTCTCAATGACTGTCCAGTGTCAATTGCATATCCTCATAATGAAATTGTGCTTCTACCTCACACGTACTTGAAAATCAAGTTTATGTGGATTGTGGGTCTAAATACGAAAGTCAAAACAATAACATCTAGGAGATCATATATAATATCTTCATGACTTTGGGTGGGGAAAGATTTCTGGAACAAGATACAAAAAATGCTAACTATTTAGGAAAAGACAGATAGATTGGTTAACATTAAATTAAGAACTTGTGCTTATCCAAACGTAGTGTAAAGAGAATAAAAATGTAAGCCGGAGTAGAAGATATTTTCGACACATATAACCAACAGAAGGTTGATAATCAGACTATATTAAGAGCTCCTATATATCAATGTAAAAAGCACAGACATCCCAATAGAAAAATGGGCAAATGAGTTAGGCCCTTCACAAAAAAAGAAAACGCAAATGCCCATGAACATAAGACAAAGAGACCGCTGTTAGTAATTGCAGAAGTGCAAGTTTAAAACACAATCAGCGACTACTACACACCTACCAGAATGGAAAATCTGTAACAACCACCACAAACAAAACAAAATGCTAACCATGCCAGGTATAGAGCTGATTTGCTTATTCATGCCCTGCTTATAAGAGTATTTTGGAAAAAAATCTTAGGCATGACACACTCCAGTTGTGCTTACCCTACTATCTATTTATTGCACTCCCAGGTATGTATCGATAGAAATGTGAACACATTAGACCAAAAGATACGTACACGTATGCTCGCAGTATTATTATTTATAAAAGTCACACATTTGTCCATCAATAGTAGAATAAGTAAAAAAAATATATATATACTATACAGTTACAAAAAAACAATAAATTCAGACACAAAATAATACAGACAGTGTTATTTCATTTAACAAATGTTCAAAACAAGTGAAATTAATCTATTGTGTTAGAAGTTAGAGTCATCACTTTTGGGGAGTAGGGAAAGTCTGTGCTTGAGAGGGGATATATTAGTTTTTTATTGCCATTATCACAAATTATTACAAATGCAGTAGCTTCATACAGCACAATTTTTTTATCTTATGATGCTGTAGACCAGAAGTCCATGAAAAATCTCATGGGCTAAGATGAAGTTGTCAGCTGGCTGCATTCCTTTTTTGGAAGCTCTTATGGAGAACCTGTTTCCTTGCCTTTTCCACCTTCTAGAGATTGTCCAATTCCCTGGCTCATGACCTCTTCCTCTATTTTCAAAGCCGGCAACACTGGGCTCCAGTCCTTCTCATGCTGCCATCTATCTGGTTCTTGCTTCTCTATTCACATCTTACTTTTCCACTTTCAAAGATCCTTGTGGTTACATTGGACCCACCCGGTTAACCCAGATTAATGGCCCCATTTTAAAGTCAGCTGATTAACAACTGTAATTTTATCCTCAAACTGAATTCCCCTTTGTCATATGTCATGTGTCATGTGTCAACATAACATGTTCACATATCCTGGGGATTAAGATGTGTGCATCTTGGGGGGCCTATTATTCTTTCTACCATAAGAAGCATGAGGGGACTTTTCCTTTTCGTTCTTTATCTTATTTTTTCTTTAAAATGATAGGAGTCAGAAATTACTTATGTCACTCGATTTTTTTCATTACTGAACCTGGGTAACCTTTTATTTTTTATTTTTTCTAGGAAATACAAGTTTGGGGACTAAAGTAGGCAAAAGAAATGTGTTCTGTGTCCTGTTCTGTGTCAGAGATGGAAAATGGTGATGCTTCCTATTCTGCCGCAAATGTGTTGACGCTGTTTGAGTGTGGCAACGAAGCAGAAACACCATACTCAATTTCCTTTTGGAAATGTCAAGGAGAATCCATCTAGCTTCCAAGTTGCGTTGCAAGCTGAGAGACTCCTTCTCCCCAAATGTGTCCAGAAAGAGTTTTTTGTTTCTTGCCCATAAACATGCCCAGTGACTTGATTTCCTAAGATCCTGTAATATAATGTTGACTCCTAATTTTGTTTTAATAATTTTAGTTACATATCAGCTCAAAAGCCAAATTAACTCTGTTCTTATTTTAGTTGTGAAAACAAATTCCAGCACAAGCAGCCATCCAGGAATGTCTTTGCCACTTTGTCTTTTGGCACAAATTCTTCCTGAGATGATTTGGGGAAGGTACTCTGTGCTTTCAGCATGTCAAGCACACATCTATGTGTTACAAAAATGTGGCACATATGACAAATAGAAAAAAAAAGCAGATTAAATTATTAGGACATGTGCATATTGAGTGTATTCTTTCTCTCAAGTGTGTGTAGATTTTCCTCCTAACAGTTCTTGGGGAGAAGATTTGCAAGTAAATTTTGGATTGACAAGATTTTTTCTTCCTTGGCTAACCTTTCCTTCTTACCACATCATTTTACTTCCCTTCCAGTGAGATTTTGGTCTTGGACTTAATTAAACAGATTGTTGTGGGGGGCTATTTCCAACCATATCTGGGAAGTTATCTGCCCAATTGAACCTCTGAGTTCAATTCACTTCTCCTCTCTCTATTGGTGTGGCCTTAAGCTCATTCCAGGCATAAACTTTGTTTCTTACCCTATTTCCTCCCTCCAAGATGCTATGGGATGACTCCTGTGCTGGTTGATTATGTAGTTCTTTACTCTGTTTTCCCTCTGCAGCCACAAGGTGAGCAGATTGGTTGGAACTTGCATTCACTGATGGAACTTAGCTACGTTTGCCCAAATGGCAAGATGGGGAAACAGGAAAAACTTGCCAGCAATGCTGTTACAAATAGTTTTTAAAAAACAGAAAACATAATATATTACATTTAGAATGCTATGCTCTGTACCTAGTGGCATCTACGATCTCTTCACAGTTCATCTATATCATGAAAGTATGCGAGCTGACGCTAGTACTTCTTCGGGTGGCTGTTGAGAACCTAGTGGTCTCTTATAAAATCGGGAATCTGGATCAATGAAACTCAGACTTTATTGTTAGATAAAGCAAAGATCATATAATAGTGTGATAGAACACTAGCTCTCAAATTTTATGAGTTTAATTATCACCTAGAGAGCTTGTTAAAGCACAGATTATTATTATTTTTTGAGACAGGGTCTCACTCTGTCACCCAGGCTGGAGTTCCGTGGCATGAGCGTGGCTCACTGCAGCCTTGACCTCCAGGGCTCAAGCAATCCTCTCATCTCAGCCTCCCAAATAGGTGGGACTACAGGCACGTGCCACCACACCTGGCTAATGTTTTTGTAGGGACCAGGTTTCACCATGTTGGCCAGGCTGGTCTCGGACTCTTGGATGCAAGTGATCCACCCACCTCGGCCTCCCAAAATTCTGGGATTACAGGTGTGAGCCACTATGCCTGGCCAAAATGCAGATTATTGATCATTGGTTTCTACCTTCAGAGGTTGTCATTCAGGTCTCAACTGCCTGTTTGTGTACTGCACTTTGAATCATACTGGGATTGGATATACCAGTCGCAGATATGCATAAATTCCAGATGAAATTGTCATGCTGTCACAGAGATGGGCTCTCATTTCTTGGAGGCTCTCAGGAATTCCTGTGGGGACCTGTGATTCTGTTAAGGGGCAAGAATAATGCCTGACACACAGCAGGTGACCAATACATGTGTGGAGAACAAATCCTCAGCAAGGAGTGAAGATATGAAACAAAAGAACAAGAGAAGAAGTTTTCCATTAACGTATAAATGGAAGAGAAGGAGTTTTCCATTAACTGATAAATATTGAAACTCGCCTTCAGAATGAAGCTATAATTCCAGTTTCACAGTCCCAAGTTAAAGAAAGGAGAAAGTAGCCAGATTCAGGGAATCTATGTGGTGAGAAACAGAAACTGGATTCAGGATAAATTGCGCAAATCCACAACGAGAGATCCGACCCTATTTCCAGAGTTAAACTGGAATGGAACCATTTGTAGCTCAGATGTGTCAGTATATAAATGCTAGTCTTCACTTCTTCACCATTTCAGAGTCTTCACTGTGTTAAATGTATTAATGCTCCACTCCAGAGCTTATGTATCAATTGGACAGTAGTTGTAAGTTTTTGGTGGAGTGGCAGACTAAACACCTTGACCAATACTTCTGATTGGAACAACAAAAAATGTTGTGTTTCACAAAGATGGCATGAAACGAAGAAATATTTAGAGGCCAAATAGAAAGGAGAGTAGGAAATATGACAGGTAAATTAGCATCAATGTTTGTGCACTGGGGTCCCTGGTGAGTCCTAATGACATTGATTCAACTGCAGTGATGAAAGGGGGCATGAGAAGGGGGAATAAGACACGTCCTCCACAAAGTAGGGAGTCTGATGGGGTCCCCCATATAAACGTAGAACCCCAAGGGGTTGCATTAGGAGTATAAAGGTGAATAAGAAAGAATGCAGAAGAGTATAGCAAGGACAAAAATTTGCCTTCATTGCTGTGTGAAGGGGGAAAATGAGAAATAACTAACACCTAGCTAGCCCTCATGTGAGTTTGAGGTCAGAATTCATGCTACCTATATAATCCAAAAAATGTTCAAATAGGGAATTGAATTGAAAATGGTTCTGGGTTATTTCGAAGCTGGGTTTCTTTCCTCCTTTCTCTGAAGACAAACAACTGTAACCCGTGCCTAAAAATTCCGAAAGATGAAGTTAAAAAATACTAAGCTCAGTCAAAAATAATAAAATATACAAGGAAGCAAGGCAACATGAATAATGGCTGGTGGAAACAGTGAAGGCAGAATCAGATTTGTAAAATCTTCAGTTATTGAAATTATCAGACACATAATTTAAAATAACTATGCTCAATATATTTTTAGAC
Organism: Nomascus leucogenys; assembly: GCF_006542625.1. Lineage (NCBI taxonomy): Eukaryota > Metazoa > Chordata > Mammalia > Primates > Hylobatidae > Nomascus > Nomascus leucogenys. Next base: position 24,489,883 of record NC_044394.1, on the reverse strand, counting down.
ATAAAAGAAAAGCTTCAAAATATGAGAATGAAACAAGAAACCGTAAAGATTGACCAAAGCACTTCAAATGAAAAGGTCAAATTGAATTTTTAGAAGAGAAAAGTAGAATAATTGAAATAACTCAGTAGATAGGTTAAAGGGCAAGGTAGACAGAACTAAACAGACATTTAGCGAACTAGAAGAGCTATCTACAAAAATAGCAATAATAACAAACTGAGAATGCAGACCAGAGAGACAAAGACCTGAGTATACAAGAGAGGTTAAGCGATATGGAGGATGGAGTTAGAAGATTTAACATAGATCAGATCAGAGATTCAGACAGTAATTACATGAAGAATGGAAAATAGTCAATATATAAAGTACACAATTACTGAGAGTTTTCTTAATTACTTATCCTTAGAACCAAGCAGCCCAATACATATCAAGTAAGATAAAAACAAATCCACACCTAGGTTTTAAAAAATGCAAAACATCAAAGACAAAGAGTCTTAAAAGCAGCCAACGAAAAATGACACATTGCCTGCAAAAGATGGTGTTTAGACATTTTGGGAGCAATACAATATAGTGGAATAATATAGCGTATGTACTGAAAGAAAACAACTCAATTTGGATATTATGTAAAGAAAACCTTAATTTAGTGATAATCTTTATTTAGGAATAAAGTCTAAATAAGAACATTTTAAAACAAATAAATAAACAACAAACATCCTCATTAAAGGTTATTCTAAAGAATAAACTTCAGGTAAAAGGAAAATGATCCTAGATGGAAGTTTGGGGTGCAGGAATAAATCATAAGCAAAGAACCTGTAAATAGGTGGACAAAACTAAGCAAACACTGCCTGTATTAAAAAAAATGTCTGGTTTGTTTTTCTTTTTGTGAAATAGAATATAACTAAAACAATTAAGAATTAGATAAAGGATCCAAGTTAAAATATTATAGGTTTTTGTAATTCTTGGGACAAAGGTAACAATATTAACCAACTTTGGACTTTGATAATTTACATCTCCATGTTAAAATGACTAGGGTGCTGGGCACAATGGTTTGAGCCTGTAGTCCCAGCTACTACGGAGGCCAAGGTGGGAGGATTGCTTGAGGGAAGGAGTTTGAGACCAGCCTGGGCAACATAGTGAGACTCCAATATGTAAAAAAAAAAAAAAAGTGGCTAGGATAAGAACAGACAGAGAAAATGTAGAACATATAGCATAAACCTTCCAAACGATAAGGAAAACAGAATGAGAAATAAAAGACTTAATCTAAAAAAAGGAACTAAAGAAAATTTAAAAAGAGAAACAGACAATAACAGGGGAATAGAAAATAGCATATAGGACGAGCGTGGTGGCTCATGCCTGTAATCCCAGCACTTTCAGAGGCCAAGGTGGGCAGATCACCTGAGGTCAGGAGTTCAAGACCAGCCTGGCCAACATGGTGAAACCCTGTCTCTACTAAAAATACAAAAATTAGCAGGGCGTGGTGGTGGGCGCCTGTAGTCCCAGCTACTAGGGAGGCTGAGGCAGAATTGCTTGAACCCAGAAGGTGGAGGTTGCAGCAGTGAGGTGAGATAGTGCCACTGCACTCCAGCCTGCGTGACAGAGCAAGACTGTCTTAAAAAAAAAAAAAAAAAAGAAAATAGAATATAATATTGTTGAAATTAACCTAAATACAAGAGTGAACATTATAAATGCAAGTAACCTGAACTCTTCCATTAAAAAACAATGGTTCCAGACTGGATTAAAAAACTAAGCTAAATTCTCTTTATAAATTAAAACATAAGCATACAGAAATATTGAAAGAGAAAGGATAGAAAAGGATACCCCATGCAAATTCTAATCAAAACAAATCTGAGATTTCTATGTTAATTTTGGATGAAAGCATTATTAAAGAGAGTCATCACACAATGATAAAAATCCAGATCGCTAGGAAAAACATTACAACTCTAAGAGGTAACGTATCTTTTCAATTTATACAACGAAAATAGGCAGGACTAATAGATAAACCTACCACAGTGTTTGGGTTTTACCATACTTCTTTTAGTAACACATAGAACAGGGAGAGAAAATATTAATAAGGCAACAAAGATTTAAACAACAGAATTGACAAATGTGATTTAATGGACATATGTAGAACATTACAGCCAACAACAGCAGAACACACATTCTTTCAAGAACCCATGAAACCTGTATGGTCATCTACTTTGTACTGAGCCCTATAGCAGGTCTCAGCCAATCTCAAAGGGTCATAGCTAACCAGACCTCACCCTTTGACCACAATGCAATTACATTATACAACAAAAACATAGACTAACTAGTAAAAACCTACGTGTTTGAAAATTAAGACAAATACATTCAGGTAAGTCGTGTCAAAGGAGAAATCTCAAGATATTTAGAATTGCAGGATAGTAGTTTATGTATCAAAACATAACTATACCCCCATAAACATACGGGGGTATAGTTAATATAATACCTAGACAGAAAGCTGTAGACTTACATACTCATATCAGAAAATAAGAAAAGCTCAAAATTAATTAATTCAATGTTCAATTTTAGGAGTTAGAAGAGCAGAACAGTATAAAGTCAAACAAAATTGAAGGAAAAAATAACGAAGAAAGAATAAAACTACAAATGAATAGACTGGAAAATAAATATGCAACAGAGAAAATCAACAAAGCCAAAAGTTGATCATTTGGAAGCACTAACAATAAATCTCTGGAAGAATTAATTAACAAAAGAGAAAATAAGATAAATGAGGAACAGAAGAGGGGACATAATTACAAATGCTGAGGAGATAAAAAGATGACTCTAGTTGGGATAGCTCTGGTGAGATTTTGGACATATAAAGGCAGGCACTGGCTGTACAACTTCCTTCAAAGCCGGCTCAGTGCTTAACTGTCATTGTGTTCAATGCAACATCCTAAGTGCAGGGCAAGTGCTGCAGGGGAAGTCCTGAGAGAACCCAGAGGGGAAAGAGTAGCCAAGTGTGGACGGGTTATTCAAGATTCCAGAAGACCTGCAGTAGGACTTGAAACTTTCCATGACACAAGTTGATTGAGAGGTTACTGAGAAGGTGTCCCAATAGGAATGTGCAAAAGGTAAAGTGATGAGCCTGGAAAGTCCAGTAAACAGGAGAACTTGCAGAGACTCTTCTGCTCCACGGGAATGGGGTATAATGGGCTGAGCATAGAAGGAGTAAAGGGAGAAAAGAATGGTTACAACGCTGAAATACAAACCACTGTTTACAGCTTGGGAAATTTAACCCTTCACACTGTCTCTGTCCTGGGATCTTGGCTCTGAGCTACTTCTACTGGGCACCTGACTGATTTCCTGGTATGTCTTCTTGGACAGCCACCAATTTGGTGTTAATGCTCACAAGGGATCCTCTGAATCTGGGAACATAAATAGCCATTCTTACATCCAATGGCTTATGAAAACCTGAATGACTGACCTCTGCTCCCTTTTAACTCCTTAAACGAATTCCTTAACTGTCTTTATTTCCTTTCTTTATTACTTTTAATTCTTACATCAGTTTTTCTCCTTTCCCCTCCCATGCCTCCTCTCGTCCTTCTTTCCTCACACTCCCTTCTTTCCCTTATACCCCAAACATTCCTTAAGTTCTTGCTATAGTCTAGACCAAGGATCAGCAGTTTCCTTCTGCAAAAAGCCAGGTGGTAAATATTTTAAGCTTTGTGGGCCATCCATTCTCTATTGCAGCTACTCAATTCTGAGCTGTGGTGTGAAAACCACCATAGGTAAATAAATGGGTGTATCTGTGTTACACTAAAATTTGTGGACACTGAATTTCATATCATTTTCTTCATTATAAAACACTATTCTTTTTCTGATTATTCTCAACCATTTAAAATTGTAAAAACCATTCTTAGCTTGTGGGCCATAAAAACAGGCAGTGGGCCCAGGGACCATCAATTACTGACCCCTGGTGTAGAAAACACAGAGTTTAAATGACAGCCCCACCTTCCTGCATCTCTGCCCCTAAGTGCATGACTGACACAGGACAGCATGAGCTGCAGACAGAAGAAGTGGCAGGAGTAGTAATGAATAAGGGGAAATTGCCCCGGGGTGGGGGGGGGGGTGACATTTTTACTGCCCCTTGAAGGACTGGGTGGGTTTCAGATGCTTGCATTAATATGACATCCCTGCTGAGTGACTCCCAATTCTCATTTCTTTTCCTTACTTGAAACCTCAGTCACAGCACTTGCCTCCTGACTTTAAAAGACACTGGATTTTCTTAGCAGGCGTAGATTCCACTGCATCCCAGCATCTTCCTGCTCAGATGACCTTCCTCACCTGTGATTTGGAGCCCTTGCTCTAGTCTGTAGAACAGGGTGAGGGGCTTGTGTGGGCTGGCTGTGCTGTTGGAGTTATAAGCTCAGAAATCTAGCTGACTTCTGAACTCAAAAAAACTTGGCTAAGGCAGACAGTTTTCACAGCCAGGGTTCCATGAGTAGAAAGAGTAAATTCCTGCTTCAAGCTTCTTGTCAAGACCCAGCTTAAGGAATCCAGTTAAATGATCCTTTTAAATGTGCCAGTGTCCCTTTCATTCAACATGGCCCAGCTAGGGTGTCAAAAAGTGGGCTTTGCCTTTTCAACATCAGTTTTTCCATTTCTTTTCTTCCCCCCCTCCTTTCTTTTTTTCTTCCAATATTTAGCAAAAGGCCAAAGTACTGAAATATGAATTGATTGTGCAAAACAAACTAAAATTTGCCTCGGGGTGATATACAGATTTTTCATTTATTTCTGTTAACATCTTCCAGTCCTTGAGTGTGTATATAAAGGATCGGAGCCCTAATTTATCAGTGATCGTAAAGAGTTGCTGTGGCTTTTGTCTTTGAAATTCTGGTGATTACATGGTATTGTTATTCAGAGCTGGGGCCTGAGGGCTGGGGAAGCCCTGTGCAGGACCCTGGCTCAGGCTGGCATTTTTTATGACATGAGAGCAGGTCTTTACTTCATCTCCCTACACTATCATGTAGTTAAAAAAAAAAAAACAAAAAACCCACACTGATCTTGAACTTTAAAAACAGGAATAAGATTCCAGTTTGAGTATTTGCTAACTTATGACTTGGGAAAATCCCTTAACCTCTTAGAAAGTCAGTTATACTTATCTATTTTTTAAAAATGAGGGTAATTAATAATTTTTTATTCATAGGGTTGTTGAGAAGGCACAGTGAGATAACAGGTGTGAAAATGCTTTGCGAAGTATGAAATGAGAGGGCCTTTCTAGAGTGGTCTCCAGATCACCCAAGACTCTTCTGAGCTCCCAAAGACCTTACCTGAGAAGGTGATGAAGGTCAAAGAAGAAAGATCCTCTCAGTTCTTTGGTCTGGCGTGAAACTCTGTGTTCTTGTCTCCCAGGGGATTTTTTCTTAGTCCATAAGTCTCTCCTTTCCCCAGGTTCTATACTGGTTGTTGTTGCTTACAGATTCCTGTATTGCTTCCCTTACAGGCACTATCAGGTTATTCTGAAGCCCCTTGCTGTTCTGTGGTTGTGGAATTTTTTCATTTCAAACAGGCTGTGGTCCTGTTTTCAAAGTTCACTCTCCTCCACAGAAGGCCTACAACCCCAGCCCCTAGGTGGAAAAGGATTGCACCTCTGAATTGCACCCTATAATCATGTAGTTGCTTTTGCTGTTATGCAAGCATTTCTTGGGTGCATGTGTGAAATGTGTGTTTGTGTGTTATGAGTGTGTGTTCTGTGTGTAGAGACACAGAATGTGTCTTTGGAATGTGCATTTATGCATTACTCAGTGCCTAGGCAGTTCTGGATCCACAGTTAGTGATTAATCAACACATAATTGTTTAATAAAACTAAGTTAGGCCATACAGATTGCCTGAATGTGAGGTTCTCTCCAGGTCTCTGAAAGCCTCCCAGGTTCAGTGGAAACTCTGAAGTTCTTCCAGATGAGGCTGGTTTGCAGGAGCCCTAGCGTATTTAAGTTGCCGTTTAACCCTTTCCACCACCACCTGGACAATATATTCAGTGTCCAAGGGAAATCAAGCCCAAATGAAGGCTTCCAGAGTGGTCCCGGTTCCCATCTGAGAGATGATCAGAGATGCCCAACTTCAGATATTTTGATAGGCACTGGTGTCCTTCAAGACCCCTCAGATTAGGTGCTGCTGATGCATAATTTTCTGTGTTGATTTGAACAGGTCCTCTCTACAGGTAGAGGAGGACTGCTTACCTGTTTTAGCTACTGAAATAATATTAAACCTCCCTCAGGGTGTGATGTACTTAGCTACCAGGGTGAGGAGAAATGGGTAGACAAATGTTGGATTATCTTCTCCATGAGAACATTCTGATTTTGGCTGTTCTCCCTGGAGTCATGTGTTAGAGCCAACTCATGCTACTGAGGCAGAATATCTAGGAGCAGTGGAGAACATTTGTCTCTCCTCCTGAAGAAGCTAAGAACATCTGGGTTATTCAGTGGCTTTCTCGGAAAGTGGCTCATTGCCTGTTTAACACTCATGATTGCTTTTACCATTATGTGTATGAAGTCTGTTTAATTTAGTTTGCTTCTCCGTCCTGGATCAGTATCAGAATCACCTGGGTAAACCATTTTTTTCCCCTGAAAGAGAAATTCCAGGGTTCTATACCCCAAAGATCTGACTTAATTGATTTAGGATAGTCTGGGCTCTGATTGTATTTTAGGAAATCTCTCCAGATGATTTTAAGTTTCAGCTAGGACTCAGAACCATTGCTGTAGGCCAAGGGCCAGCAAACATCATCTGTAATGGGCCCGATACTAAATATTTTAGGTTTTGCAGGCCATATTTCCCTGTCACAATTATTCAGCTCTGCCACTGTGGTTCAAACCAGCCATTGATGGGTGTGGCTGTATTCCAATAAAATTTTATCAAAACAAGTGGTGGGCCGAATTTGGCCTGTAGGCTGTAGTTTGCTGACTTCTGCCCTAATGTCTAGACTATTGCCTTTATGAAGGCAAGGTCCTGTGCTTACAAAGTCCAACCCTGGGTCCCCAGTGTAGTGGTCAGGCATGAAATAGACGCTCCAAAAAATACTTACTAAATTAAGTTGAATTCAGTGAGTTTCTCATGGAATAGTATCTGAGAAGGAGATAGAGTGGCTAGCCTTGGGAAAAGTTTATAGCATTTTGGGTGAAAATTGTTTATGGCTTAAAAGTTTGGGGCAATTCATGTAAAAGCTTGTTTAATTTTGTTTAACTTTCTAGTGAAAGTTTTCGAAATGGATTCATAATGAGGAATGTGTGTGTGTGTGTGTGTGTGTGTGTGTGTGTGTGTGTGTGTCTGAGAGAGAGAGGGGTGAGGTTTTATATAAATTTTGTATGTCTGTGCCTATAAAAATACTTAGCAGTGGCCGGGCATGGTGGCTCACGCGTGTAATCCCAGCACTTTGGGAGGCCGAGGTGGGCGGATCACAAGGTCAGGAGATCGAGACCATCCTGGCTAACATGGTGAAACCTCGTCTCTACTAAAATTACAAAAAATTAACCGGGTGTGGTGGCGGGCGCCGGTAGTCCCAGCTACTTGGGAGGCTGAGGCAGGAGAACGGCATGAACCCGGGAGGTGGAGTTTGCAGTGAGCAGAGACAGCACCACTGTACTCCAGCCTGGGTGACAGAGTGAGACTCTGTCTCAAAAAAAAAAAAAAAAAAAAAAAAAAAAAATTTTAGCAACAAATAAGATTCCTATAATTAGTCAACCAACCAGTCAGTTTATGAAAAATTTGTTGTCAGTTACCTGAATTGTTCAGCCCATTAAGTCAAATCTATGCCTTGGTAACCCCATGCTCACAAAAATCTCTGTGTTGAATGTTCAGAATAAACCAGTCAGAAGCCATATGTGTTGGTTCTTTAAGTCTCACCTTGGTGGTCATGAGAAGCATGTGTTAGCAAATGAATGCCCAATGGGAATTAGCAAGCCACTGGGCAAGAAGGGGAATTCACAGTCATTGCATCATGGCCTTAGAGATGACCAAATGCCCATGGGAATGAGAGCACAGAGACAATCACCATAGAGTAGTTTATTTATTTATTTTTTTTGAAAAATAATAGTGTACATCAGAAATTCCTACAACTAAGTCACTCTTGCGTATAGACATGTAGAAAACTAGTCTAGGCATCTATTTTCTCTTCTCCTGTTTGGTTGAATGCACCAGTCTTAATTTTAACCCATGTCTATTCACCAACACAGAAATGTCTTTTTTTTTTTTTTTTTTTTTCCCTAGAGGCAGGTCTTGCTATTTTGCCCAAGCTAGATTCAAACTCCTGGGCTCAAGGGATCCTCCCACCACAGCCTCACAGGTAGCTGGATCTATAGGTTCACACAACTGAGCCTGGCTAGAACACATCTTTTATGAGAACTGCTCTTCTCCCAGGTTAGGAGATTGGGATTCCTAAATTCAAGTGTCCTAGGTGTGGAAATGGCATTGTGTGTGAATGGTTGTGTGACACCAGCATTGTGAGCCTCAAATAGTTTTTGGAAGGAGTAGATGATACCCAGTGACATCCAGCTCACCAGGACTGCCTTCTGAAACCTGGACAATGATCTAAAACCCTTCCTTGATTTGGCTGGAGACTTCGCACATGTGAGATCTGAGGGCTCAAATGGATTCTGGAAAGAGTTCCCTGCTATGGAGTCCTTGTGTGGGCACAATATAAAGAGGAGAAGGGTGTCGCAGGAAAGTCAGGTTTATGAGCACTGGGTCACTGTGCGTTATGTGATGGTGGTGATCTGTTATTAGTGAAGAGCTTATTGGAACGAAAGGAAGCCTATCTATGGCATAGCAGCAGGGAGAGGAATTTAAAGTTTTGGTAGAATTAAAAATGCTCAGGAAAATCGAGATTGTTTTCCTTTCTCCATGTGTGACTTCTAAATTGAATTTCTTTTAGGCAGTATGTGATTGTTTCACCCAGGACAGAACATGGAGGGGTATGTGTGTTTAGGCTTCTGACACTTCTTTGTATGATTGCTAATGTGAGTCCCTTGGGAAATCTACTCTTCCAGCCTGAGTCCTGTACTGTCTTTTCCCTCCTTCTCCCACCCCTTCTCCTTACTGCACAGGTAGCAACCCTCCTGCTATTAGCAAGATGTCTATTACAGTGTCATTAAAAAAGCCATAGTCAGTGCGAGGAATGACTCATGTCATGGAGGACTTAATAATTCACTGTAATAAAAGTATAAAGTTTTATGATAAACCACTCTCAAGGGAGTTAAATATAATCCTTAGCGGGTCACACACTGACTGCAAAGCTTACATTTGTAATGGTAATTTGAATTTACTACATCGCCTTTAGTTTTTAAGCGTTTGTGTGTCATTAGACCTTATAAATTGATTTATATGTTTCAACTCCAGTGTAATTCTGCATAAAGGTACAATAAATTTTATGGATTGGAGATATGGCATCTAAAATATTTTAATAAAATTATTATTCTAAATTCACTTAAATGGCATTGATGAAAAGCGGCAGCAAAGATGCCAACATTTCAGAACTTTTATGAATTGGATGAGGTAGGAGTGGCAGCTGCAGGTGAGGGTGTTGCTGGGTGTCATTCTCTACCTCCCCCTCCTTGGTTTGTCAGCAAACAGGAACCTCTGGGGCTGCTCTTGAAAGGGTACCCACTGCCATGAGAAGGCCTGCTGTGTGGGGACATCAAAGCTTTGGGTGATGTGCTGGTGATGAGTTTACAGGAGAAAGGAGCAGGCCGTATACCTCAGAAGGGACTTTTCTATTACTGGTGGAACTCAACAGAATTCTCTGTCTTTCCAAAGAGACACAAGGCAGCTAGACTAAGCCAGCATCTTTCCCAGTAGGAAATGAGAACAGATCACCCATTCCTTAATTTATTTTTCCCTTAAATTTCTGGAGGGAAGACATTTTTTAAAAAAAGAAAAAAAAATTTAAAAGAAAAGAAAAACTTCTTGAAGAGTGAAATTGCAGGCTACCAGACCATCCTGTGGGGTGTGTTTGGTTGCCCTGGCCCCTGGCCTCCCAGGCCTTTGGTCTCGCCGCCTGTACTTTTGAGGAATTTGTCTCAACCACATTCTGTCTTTCCCTTCATTATCAGAAAAATAAAGGTCAAATAAACTGGATTATGAAAAATGAAAACCAAAACCCACAAAAATAAAAAACCTCATTTATTTCTTGGGCTTGGATCCAAATAACACAAACACAAATGCCAGCTCTTGAAAGAAAAGGAGGGAACCATCCCTCTCCCTCCCCTACTCCAAATTTCCCTATTAACTGTTCACTTTTTCTCATTGGTATCATTTCGACTAGCCAGCTTGGAGTGAGTTGCGATTAGTTACGTTTTCCTTCTGACTTTGCAGATTTGAAGGAGATTGCTCACTGGCTCTTGTCCTGTGAAAACTTTGTTTACATTTGGCTGTGTGCTTTTAAGTCCCTGAAAGCAGCCCTGAATTTGGCTAACAATACTTGATAAACTATACCGTCTGTTTTGGGGCTTTAAATAATCACCCGGCTATATATATATATATATGTATTTTTTTCATATTTGAATGCCACTTCCCTCAAAGCTGGTATAATTTCACTGCAGTTCCTCAAAACCCCTTTTGTCTAATCCTGCGTGCAGTCTTTTCCATAACGAGCCTAAGCAGTCTGGCCCTCTCTGACGGGCAGTTCTCATTGTGTTCCCCTGTAGCACTTGCATGTTACCAAAGCTTTATCCCCTCACTGAAGGCAGCTTTTTTTTTTTTTTTTTTTTGGTTAGGAAAGCACCAAGGTAAATCTCCAGGGGCCCTCAGGACTCAGTGGGTGTGTCACCGTTAAATGACCTAGCCAGCTGGACAGGTTGAGGTACAATTTACTGGAAATATATTAAAAATGTCTTGGGAAATGATTCTTAGAAACGTTCCCACTGCTGGTGTGATGCAGATTAGAACCCCAGTGTGCAACTGAGAAAAATTAAATTGTAACAAGAAACCCCTGATGGCACAATGATGGCTTGTGGGAAGGAGGGTTGAATTCAAGAACTAAAGGGAGAAAATTCAGTCTCTGGCGACTTTCTTCCTAGGTCCAAGCTAGGTCTGCACAGAGCAGGGGAGTGGACAGGTTGGGGCATCTCCCCTTGACAGGTGAGATCAGTGTGCATTTTCCAGGTAGGTGATGTGTCAAACTCTGCATTCTGCTCTCTCTTCACCCTGCCCCTTAGTGACATCCCAAGGGAACCAGAGCTAGCTGCTTTATGCTGCTTTATGCATAGTCAAATTTGGCAGTTACTAGTATGATATGGTTTGTGCAGGAGAAAACTTTCTGCCTAGCATGACCACTATTCAAAGTAGGGACTCTCCAGGAACCTCTATTTGAAATGAAAATATCCAGAGAAAGGGAGTAGACATTTATCAGTCATTAACACCATGGTGAGTGTCATCAGAACTTAGCCAACTGAACAATCAGGACCCTAAGAGAGTGGGACACAGGACAATGTTGATGAGTAGAAAGAATTTCTTTGGAATTGCTTAAGGAAGGCAACCCAGGTTGGGGCACCATGAAGAGGGCCTGGGCTCATGATGAAGGGTCCAGAAGACTGGAGTGAGGGAAGCAAAAAGAATGGGGAAAAGGACTATAGAAATAAAAGGTACAAGGGCATCAAGGTGAATTTGACCAATCTCAGGCTTTGCTTTAGAGTTGTCCTTCAGGTGACAAGAGCAATTCTATAAAACTTTTCCTAGAGTTTTGTCCTAGAAATCTCATCCAGTATCTCTGAAATTTTCTTGGCTCATTGGCAGTTGGCCTTGTGTCCATTAAACTATAAATTACAAAAACCAATTAAACTTGTATGACAAATAGAAAAGTAAGCAAAGCATTTTTATATGTGCCCCTTTGACCATTTTCATGATCTGCCTGGCACATAGTAGATGGTCAATACATATTTATTCAAGATGAATTGAATGTATACAACAGGCATTCATATAATTCCCACTTTATGGGTAAGGAAATTGAGCCTCAGAGGGGTTAAGCAAGTTACCCAAGATTAGGCAACTAATCAGTCCTTCCTTGTAATACCCCACTTTGTCCTGTCTTCCTTACTTAGCTTTAAATCAATTCTTTCTGCTTTGTATTCTGACTCTAAGGCCATTCTTCATTGCCCCCTATAGGAAAAGGGTCTTGGGCTCCATATTATTAAACCAGGTACATGTAGAAAAATTGAATGTGATATACAAGAAGTCCTTGACCTTTTAATTCTAATCTGCTGAGTCTGCTGGACTTCTATGTCCCCAGTTTCCTAACCAGATATACTTTTCAGGCAACTTAAGGGCTTGAACAATTTCTGCTTCTAGAATCTTATTTTAATGGAATAATCAGACGTAAGGGCAAAGATGAATCTATAAGGAGGTTTATCAAAGTATTATTTTTAATCAGAAATCACTCAAATATCTAAGACTGGGATCAGTGGTCCATTTTCTTCCATCATGCGAGATAGGACAGGCTTATTGGGAACACTGCTTAAACCACACATGAGTTAGGTTTCCAAAGAGACAAGGTCAGACATTTATATGACCCAAGGATAGCACATTTAAAGTAGGAAGAACTGATGAAGAAGGACTCCTCAAGGGGCAATATAGAGCCAGGAGCTAGGGTGTTGGGTTGTAAGTCCAGAGTGGAGCTCGATGGTCTCAAAATACTGGCAAGTACTTGCCTGATAGTCTAACTGTGGATGGTGTTTGGACCATCAGGTTGGCTTAAAGTAGAGACTAGAGATGACTGTGCCATTTGTGGGTTGCCCAACTGTGACCGCAAAAATTCATTTAAATTTATTTCACTCACTGCCCACCTCCACTCCCAACCCAAACTGGGCCACCCTTATTCTCTCTGAGATCGTGGGAGTGTCTCTCTCCAGACCATAGAGCAATCCAGTGGCTCTTTGAAAGGGCTTCTTGACATCATCATTTTGTCTCCTTTTTAATTACAGACTCAGTTTGATCCCACATTTGCAGATAATTCTCAACCACTACGGCTGAGACACAAGAACGATGACATTTCTTAGGGTTGCTTTTCTTTTTTTGAGAATGCACTGTACATTATCCCATGCTGTTTCTTTTGAAGTATTACAAGTCATATATTTCTTTTTATTTTTACTCGTTTTTGTCTATATGTCTGCCTGTAATGTGTAACAGCAGAACATGTGTGGAGGAAGGTGTGTGACCCTTTCGGCCTGCACTATCCCCCAGTTGGAGCTATTAGCTGCTTACATGCACAATTAACCAGCTGATTCTTAGATTGAAGGCTGAGGGAGCTAATTGCAGGTACAAAAATTGCACCCATATAAAAGGAGGTTGGTCTGAACATTTAATCTTTAGACCTTCTTCTTCAGGGTGACTAGGTAGTATTTATTTATTCATTTACTTATTTATTTATTTATTGTTGACCCAGCTCCCAGTTTGCTTTCATCACAATTACTATTGGCATCCAGTGGAATCCCCTATTTATGCCATAAATAGCTTCTACCAAATAATATTCTATTCAAGCTCTGGCATAAAGATCTGTTGCAGGCTTTTTCTCTCTGTGTAGTGAATTTTATTTCAAATCTAGAATTTTGAAACAATTTATTAGAAAATATGAACAAGGTACGTATGTGTGTATGTGTGTTGAATATCTTCTTAAGAAACTTCCCTAGGAAGAGAAGTTCCTATGAACTGAAAGTCTACTTTGTGCCAGGCCCCTTCATCCATTTTTATTTATCTTCTCAATAGCCCAGTGAGGTTGGTAGATTATTTACATTTAATACACAGGGTTCCTCAAAGAGCCTGGGGTTACACCACTGGCCCGGGGTTTACACTACTCATTTTAGGTGTATTTAATGTCAAATCCCAGCTCCTAACATGACTCAACTCAACTTTTCAGCTTGGTAAAATTTTACATCTCTGAGTAGGTGGGAAATGCTGTGGTTCAAACTTCTCTGAAAGTTACAGCTAGTGGCCATCAGACTAATCAGACCCCTCCGACTGCAAGTGTTAAATGGGCATCTAGACTTCACCTTCAGACTTTTCACCACGGCACAACAGGAAATCCTTTTCTGTGCCTCTCTTCCACTTCTAATGATCACTTCTCTGGCATCCTCCCCCATTCTGTCCTCTGGATGCCCTGGGATCTGTTCTTTCTCCGAGGACATCCCCTTTCAGTTCTGCCCTCCCTAGGTAATAATATTCCATGATCTGGAACTTCTCTGGGGCTTTCTTTCCCATTCCTACCTAGCCACTTCCTTATTGGAAGTATAACTCCAATAATAGGAGTAAGTATAACTCCTGTGTTCCTGCCTCACAGGCTATGCTCTATGTTTTTTAGATAGTTAATAAAATAATTCTACAAGAACATGGAGATTGTTAGATGCTAATGGATTAATAAATTATGGTGCAGTCACTATTTTCCTCTATCAGTTTCCTCCTTGGGAAAATGAAAAGGTGGGACTGAAGTAGCTCTAAAATCCCATCTTTTTCAATTTCATTTTCAATCTATGATCCATGAACCTGTACACATTATTCTTACATTTTGACAAGGGTCTTCTATATGTAATGGGTCTTAATTAAATGAGCTTTCTTTTCTCTTCTGTCCCTTAAATGGAATGACCCAGGTTTAATGCTTGGCCATATCCCCTTTTATAGGGGATCCCTGTGACCCTGCATTTATACTGATGACTCCTCAATCTGTTTCCAGTCTGCCTTCGACCTTGAGCACCAGATGTCTCCATGTAGCTGTCTGCTGGCCATTTCCACTTGAGTTTTCCATAGTCCCCTGAAGTTTACTCAGTACAGAACAGAAACATCCTCTCCACTCCCCCTCAACCTGCTCTTCCTTCCTATTCATCTCTCCTTGTCACCCACCGAAGGAATTTGCTAATAGTCTTACATTCTCCTCCTTTCTCACCTCCTACAGTTACTGCCTGTTTCTCCTTCATCCTATACTTTGTTTTCATCCATTTAATGCTCTTAACTCTCCAGAATAATCCCCATTATTTTTCTTAGGAGTTATTACAGTGTCCTTATACATGTTTCCCATCATCTATTGCTGTTTTACTCGAATCTTCCTGTCATGCCCACCCCACAGATTTTATGGGAAAAGAAAAAAAAAAAAGAAGAAGAAGAAACATGGATGTACCTTGCAAATTTAAAGTGTTCTACTAGCGTGCTTAATTTTTTTCTTGTGTTCTGCAAAGGCAGAGATCTGATTCTGGCTTCTGAGTTTTTGTGTTGCTTCCAGTCTCCAGAGTGATCCCCTTTCTCCCCTCTTCTCTTTAGAATAATACTCTTTCTTCAAGGCCTTCCACAAGCCCCCATCTTCCAGAAGCATGACCTGACCATCTCTGCTCACTTTAACATGTCTTCTCTCTAAACCTCTATGCTTTCACTGTTTGTGCTTCATTAATTACCCTCTTTAACTGCTATTTGATTTCCTGGTGCACAGTTTGTTTTCCATGATCAGGTTGCAAAGCTGCTTGAAGGCAGGGACCATTTCTTATTTTGCTCTGAAACACATTTGGAGATGCTCAAAAAGCACTTGACTGATTGGCTGTATGGACAAATGGATGCATAGATGGAGTAACACTTCAGTGGGCCGCTACTTGATTTGGTTTAGGATTGCAAATCTGGCAATCTGCAATTTGCTTGAGAAGGATGACTCCTATGCTGGTTGGTTTCAGAAGGCCAGCAATCCAAGCAGAGGAGCAGCAATTGGATTCCAAACCCCTGACTCCACTCGGGTGCAAAGAGAATGTAACCAGTAGAAATACTATGAGGCAATAAAATGTAGACATCTCTCACACCTAGTGCTTTTCTTTCTTGCTTTAGTGGTGCACCAGGAAGAGATGGCAGAATCAGGTGATAAAGTGGGAGCAGCGTGTGAGGCGAGCTGGGGAGCCAGCTTTGCATCTCTGCCCTTACCAAGGGCATCCATGGGGTTGTATAGCCCATTGTTCCCTATGTCCATATGGGTGCATTCATCACTTCCCCAGCAAATGTGGTCCGTGTCCCCTCTTGTGTATCCAAATACACAATTGAACAATAAATAAGACCATGGAAAATCCACAGTGCCAGAGGTCTTCATTCATTGCTGATTTTAAATGAAACTTGATGCATAGGATGAAAAGAACCATTTTCAGGAAAGAATTTAAACTGCAGTAGAAGAGGGGAGAAAATTGTCCAACATTTGGTCAGTCTAACAAGGTAAAAGGGAATGTGGGGTGGGGGCAAGCTATTAGGGAAGGAAAGACTTTCTCACACAATGAGCAGGCATGGGGTGAATAAAGTGCCGGCGTGGGTCTGGAAACAATGCGTTAATACTCGCAAAGTTACCAGGCAGGAGAACAGTTCTTTCTCTACAGTTAAAAACCATAAATACCTTCATGCTTCTCTCTCTCTTCTCTCAACTATGCCTCCCCCTTCCTTTGATTCTTCATCTATGAAACTTAAAGCATACTTGAGGTGCTTAAAGGAAGGCTTCAACTACTGTTTAACAAGTCAATACTAATTATTGTTTAGCACTGGATTATGGGCCAGATCATGGAATTAAAACAGAGCTGTTAGGACACCTTTGTACCTGGCAAAGAGTTAATGAGCACATGCTGGGTCCCTGTAGTCACTGCCAAGCTGGTTTACTATTTTATTTCAGTGGTGCAGGAACAAAACCTAATAAATTGTTTTACTTTTATCTCGATGCTTCCTTTCTTCATTAGGGAAATGAGGAAGCTTCATTGGAATGTTTATCATAAATTGGGAAATTATTTTTATATTGTTCTATTAGTTGGTTATCTACAGAGTAGCGTGGATGTGTATATTGGAGGGAAAAAATTACAAGCAAATCTAGTGTCAGTAAAAGGTGCCGGATTACTAGCAGAGGAAGATGATTTACCTCCTGGGACTACAGATAGTGACTGGACACTGTGTATGTGTATGTGGACTGTGAATATATAATACAGACAGTAGACAGAGGGAGTGTGTGTGTGTTTGTGTGTGTGTGTGTGTGTGTGTGTATCTATGTATGAAATGTATAGTTTGGCAGCCTACATTTCTGGAACCCCAAGGTCCAGGCACTTGGGGTTTCTTGGAAGGCTCCATTGGTAGGACAATGTGGGGGAAGGAAAGAAAGTTGGGGGGAATAGGGTAAATTCTGAACAATCTGTTTGCTCTGATGAGATGTCCAGCTGGGCTGGTGACCAGATTTTTCATGGCAACTCAATTCACCAGATCCCTGAGCAACTAAATGGTCTTGGCTTTGGGGTCCTGCTGACTGGAGCAGGATTTGAATCGATGACCTGTAAGCGAGAAATGCTCTTTGCTATTGCTAGGTGCATGTGCTGTTTAGCTTGACCCTCTCACTGCCTCCCACTGGCTCTTCAAAATTAACATTTAGACATGTTCAGCTCTGAAATGTGGGGTGCAGGTGATCTGGTGATCAGACCTAAAGCTTATTTTAGAAGCTTTGGAAATCACTGAAAAATATATTATTTGTATACATTCTACACATTTTAGTTTTCTGATGTGAAAACAAAGCAGGGGAAATAGTCTATGTATGTCAAGCTATATAAAATATAATGTATAGCTTAATAACAGATTTTATTTTTGTTTCAAGTTTTTCCACTTACTTTCGTACTTTACAATATTGGAGTTGCTATGTAGAAACTAGGAGTCCATTAATATGTGTATCTTATGCAGTTGGTAATATATATATATATATATATATATATATATATATATATATGAAAACCCTCTTAATCTTTAACCCCAGTATTGCATAAAGGTTCAGGGGATCAATTGTAGATAAAAAGACAGGAGATCTCAGAGGGCTTACAAACCTATTGGCAGCTTCTCAAGATATACTACTGGGTCTGTATATATTGGTATTTAGCTTTGCATGGCTCAGACAAGGAGAAACGTTGTAATTGATTTTATTTGAAAGCAAGAGATGGGGCCAAAGGGGAACTTTTGGCCTCCAGTTTTTGCTTTCAGCCTGTATAAAGTAAGCATTCCTATCAGAGGTGTTTAATGGTGCACTTGGTCTTTCTTTTCCTTTTTTTTTTCTTTTTTTTTAAATACAAGTGTGAATGGGTGCCTCAGGCTAAGCAAGCCCCACCTCTCAGAACCTCAGAGGCTGTGGGAATGATCCCTGCCCTCCAGACCCATCCTTAATTGGCCCATAGTACAAGAAGCAATTAAAACTAAGGGCCTGATTCATAAAATGTGAACATGCCATTTAAATGTGTGCAGGGGGATTCTTGCTTATAATGCTGAAATAGAAGCAGCAAGGACTTTGTTTTTATCCCCTAAGCTCACTTTTCATAAATTTACTTTTCTTTTTGCCTCTGGGCCCTAAATGCCCTCCATCCTTTCTCTGACAAAGCTAAAGCTATCTTCAGGGTAAAGGTTGGTCTCAAGTCCTGGGGTGCCTGCTGACCTAGCCCATCCTTATCCCCCTTCCCTTGGCCAGATGTTTTAATCATGATTTTTACATATCTATTTCTATTATTTAATCATTTTTATATTTTACCCAACAGTATGTGGCATGAAAACTCCGGAAACTGAGTTGAGCATTGCTGTCTGCCGAGATTGAAGTTTAGGGAAAGCTGCCAGACCCTGCCAGAGATAAGCTTCAGAAAGGAGCTAGGGGAAGAGAAAGTACCCCAGAATTCCAAGAGGTTTAATTACAATACCAGGGAAACCCTCATTTGCACAATCACTATTTACATTTTCCCACAATTTATACTTCCCTTATACCCACCCCTCCACCTCATACTATTAAGCTCTTAATGTTGCTATTATACTGAGCTTCTGGAATTTGAATGGAAATTCTGTTAAGTTGAACATGATTCTTGGGAAGTGTTTCATAAATTTCTCTATTTGTTTTAGAATGAACTCTGAGGAACAGACAGAGTCTCTTTTTGGAGACACTAATTAGGGCCTAGAAGTCATACTTTTTTTTTTTAATTACACTTTAAGTTCTGGGATACATGGGCAGAACGTGCAGGTTTGTTACATAGGTACAAACCTGCCATAGTGGTTTGCTGCACCCATCAACCTGTCATCTACATTAGGTATTTCTCCTAATGCTATCCCTCCCCTAGCCCTCCCACCCCCTGACAGGCCCCGGTGTGTGATGCTCCCTGCCCTGTGTCCATGTGTTCTCCTTGTTCAACTCCCATGTATGAGTGAGAACATGTGATGTTTAGTTTTCTGTTCTTGTGTTAGTTTGCTGAGAATGATGGTTTCCAGCTTCATCCATGTTCCTGCAAAGGACATGAACTCACCCTTTTTATGGCTGTGTAGTATTCCATGGTGTATATGTGCCACATTTTCTTTATCCAGTCTATCACTGATGGGCATTTGGGTTGGTTCCAAGTCTTTGCTATTGTGAATAGTGCTGCAATAAACATACGTGTGCATTTGTCTTTATAGTAGAATGATTTATAATCCTTTGGGTATATGCCCAGTAATGGGATGGCTGGGTCAAATGGTAGTCATACATTTTTTAGTTCAACCATAATTCCAAGCACAAGAGTCCATTTGAGATGTCTTTTAGACTAATATCCAACCCCAGGAAAGAACTGTAATAATATGCCCTTGAGAATATTGTGTTAGCTGTCTGGGACAAACTAAGTTGAGAAATAATTACTTGACTCAGTTCTTGCATTTGTTTTGTTTGATAAACAATAGTCTTACTCTTATTATTTCTTACAGTTTATATTATACTGTAATTCACAAAGTTTCCATTTATTTTCCAGAATGACACAATAGGCCATGTTATCCTGGAGTCTTCTAATATTTTTTTAGCCTTTCAAATGGGGCAGAGGGTTATGAGGCACTTCAGCTTAGTAAAAGATTGCATCTACACCACACCAAACAACCAGGCAGAAAGTGAAAAAATTCAGTCCATCTCCCAGATGGCTCCAGATGCATGGTATTGTGTAGACAGAAACAGCCAGATGGCTGAATGGATTTTTCACTTTCCATCTGGGTGCGTGACATGGTAGAGATGTAGCCAAAGCCTTGAGCCAAAAGAAAATGCCAGCCAAGGAGATGAGGTATTGCTACTTTCCAGGCACCTCATTCCTGCTGGGTGGTATGTGTAGCCTTGGTTCCATTTATTCGGAAAGAGGTCACTTATACGGGAATGATGATTGTCAACCTCTGGAAATAAAGAGGAAGGCAGACAGACCTAGAGACATGGAAAGAATGTCTCATTTGCTTTCTTGCAACAATGAGTCCCTTACTGACGTGGCAGGAACAGTGACACCTTGGGATGGTCTGCTCCTTCTGGGTCTCTAGAGGTCAGCAGGCTGGAGGCATGACAAAACACCAAGTGAAAATGAAAACATCACAGGGTTTGCTGTCCATCATGGGCATCACTAAATCTTTTTGAACAACCCTGGGCAGTGAATTATGGCAGCACAGAATTGACTTACAGTTTATTTCTAGTAACAGGCAGTTACTATGTCAAATCTGAAACCATTCAGATAGGCCTATAAAAATATATGACAAAGTAACAGGCTACCTCTAGCTCCTTTTAGCATGTTTATGAGTTTAAACTTCATTGAGCTTGTGTTTATAGAAATGAATACGGGGATTTCTTATGTCCTATTCCTTCTCTCACTCCCCGCCCTGCAACCTGTTCTTTTGTGACCATGGGGTGGTATCCAAGACCTTTGGAATATTCACACTCCCAGTTGGAGTTGTCATTCTGTTTAGAGGCAATTTTATTGATGAGAATACAACTTGTATTTTTCTGGAACGGTTGAAGTTCCTTTGTAAATGACAGTTGTAAAAGAAAATCATCTCCAAGTTACCTTTCACCCACTCTTTCCCCCAGTGCTGTTTGACACTTACCGAGGAACTAATTGCAGCATGAGTGGGGCCACGAGACAAATGCTGCAATCCAGGCATAATGCGACAACAAATACAATAAGGTAACATATTGTTAAAAGTCAATACCCCAAGTCTAACAATACGGTGTCACAGACTCATAAGCGTGTAACCATATAATACATAATTGTCATCTGCACAGAAAGATCTAATTTTGATAATGCATATTGAGATTGGTTGTCTGAAAAATGCTTATGGCTCCAGAAGGTTTGACAGTCCTGAATATCACATAATAGCATGTAGCCAAGGAACATGGGATGAAGGGAAGAAAAAAAGACTCTATTCCAGAACGCAAGCACTCCCACTCACAGTTTTATTTTTAAAAGAACACGATTCTGCTCAGACAATGAGCAAGTTTACTGTGAAGGGTGATTTGTTCCTGGGTTTCCATATCTGGTATCTGCATGTGTGTGCACTCAGGGTCCCTGCTCCACCCTTCGGGGTCTGGGCTATAGGACCTTTCTTTGGCAGACACGAATATCCTGAGGTCTCTGACTTATAAAGACTTGGTCTGCATTTAAACTTCAAAGAAATTAAACAGAATCAACAGATTCTTGAGGCATACTATTTACTACCTACCATATTTCCTCAGTTCTAGGAAATATCTTTTTAGCAGTTGAAGATATCTGTAATCAGCATCCTTCTTATAGTCTATGTGTAGATTTAACATATTTTTTTTCCTCCTTTTACTCCCTTTAAAAGATGTTTTTAAATCAAATATGTGCCTTCCAACTCATGGCATCTTAAAGTTGAGGAAATACTGCAATAATAAATATGCTAGCTACCATTCTTGGCATATGCAATGTCCCTAAGATAACAGAAGACTTTTGACAAATATCATTTCATTTCAATCTCATATCAACCCTATGAAGGAGCTAATGTGATTTCCATTTTACAGATGAGGAAACCAAGGCCCATAGCCACTGAATTATATTAAAGGCCCTCTCTCCTCTGTAGTTCCAGACCTGGTAATCTCTAAATATATCACTGCATGGCAAGGTATAGGGCAACGGGTGCTTTGTTTCCATATTCATAACATTGACAGAGTCCAGTGACTGGGACTCATTGATCCTTGAATCTCATTAGCTCCTGTAGACTCCAGCCCCACTGGTCTGGGTGTGGCTCTCATAATTAGAAGATTTGGACCTCTTTTAAACTTCTGGAACATTTGTTTTTATTTCTTGCCTCAGGTCATCCATCTGAGGCTGTGCTGTCAATATATGTTTATGATCATGTCTCAAGTCCCTTTAATTGATGAAAAGGATGTTTCTGTGGCCCTTCATTAGTTACACTTTCAAGGCACTTAGTTTGCACATAGTGCGAGAACATGAAATATGTGTGAAACAAGTACATAGCATTAAAAATATCAGATCAGTATATTTTAAAGAGGGTAAGAGGAGCCTTGAAGTCAAAGTCATTAATCTGTCTTCTTGACAGCATCTGATTCCCAAAGGCAGTTTCCCTCTTGAGACCTCTTCATTCATTTCTTCTTTTAATTTTTATTGTGCATGGTTCTATGTGGAAAGCAATGGGTCAGATGCTCTGGAGAGCATAGAGAGAAATAAGAAATAAAAAGAGATCATAATCTAGTTGATGCAATCACATAGACGTAAATACTAGGAGACAGTGGGTGTGTGAGGGCTCCATAAGAGGTTGAGATGGTTGTTTTTATTATTATTATTTAAATATCTATCATTCAAGACAGATAATTAATTGCTCTGGGAGTTCAGAGAAGAGAACATATCAACATGAGTGGCTGGGGAAAGCATATTTCTGAGGGGGTGTTGTGCATGTGGAAATGAGGAAGGGCATTCCAGGCACGGAATGACAGAAGAAAGTGAGGGTCATGTGTGGCATTCATTTTCATTTTAGCTGAAGTTGGAATGCCAGTGCAAGAGTGACTACAGCTGCAAGATTTGCTTGAGCAGAATCATGGAGGTCATTGATTGGCAGGCCAAGGGACTTGGAGAGCCGCAGAGTGTCTGAGGAGGAGAGAGGCCTGATTGGGTTTGTGGTCTTGGGAGATTAGCTTGGCTTGGGGCATGGGCAATGTAATTACTGGATGACTCAAGCCCAGGGAGTATTGTGGGAGAGTAAGGAACCTCATTCAGAAGGGTCCTATTTTGTTGAAATATGTTAAACAATATTTGAAAAGATGAAAAAAGTTTCCTTTAACAACTGGAATTGTTAAGAGCAAACTTTAAGTGCTAATGACTGAATGGCTGATGTAGTTGGGAACCTTCATAGCGTGGTGAGGATGTAGTCATTAGAAACTCAGGAGAGTCAGGCTGGGGTGAGGGAGTGGTCAATGAGGTGGCTACATATGAAACCTAATTGGATGGTGGAGCCAGGGGGCAAGGTGCCTCCCTAGATAGCATGTCTGTGGAAATGTATTTCTTTAGGATTCTTTAACAAAAATGGAGAAATAGGGAGAAGCATGGCAGGAAACTAACACTAAGTTCTTCTATATGTCAGGCAGGATGATGCCAGCTTTTTCTTCTTCACCTTGACTCCTTAAATCCCCCTAACATCCCAGCCAGGAAGATGTTATGATTTCCACTTCACATGTGAGAAAATGACTTGCCCAAGTTAGCAAACCATTTTTTGTGTTGGGTTTCATTCCAAGGATTGTTCAAGTTCTAAACCTCTGCTTTTCTCACTGCACCTGAGAGCATGATATTGACATGCCTGGCCATTGTCTCAGAGACAGCAAATGCCTACCACCCACAGTGCCCACGGACCTCCTGGCCTGGGCTGTCTGGATCTTACCTCACTCACAATTATGGGAAGAAATGAGTAAGAAATTAGAGAAACAAACTCCTCCCTAAAGGACAAAGCAGAAATTACCCAAGCCCTCATTCTATTCTTCTCTCCCTCTGGCCTTCAATCTAGGATCAGAAGCAGTAAGATATTCCCATCAGACACACAGCTAGTGGAACCTTATACAGGAAAACACGGCAAGGAAGGTAAAAGAGAAACACTCCAAGGAGAGTTTTCTCCAGTTTGATTTTATTTACTCTCCCTTTACTCCTCCTATTCATTAAAGGCTCTACCCTTAATCGAGGGCCCCATAATTGTGTGTCTCTAAGGACTCAACTTGTCATTGATCCGTTTCAGAGCTCCTCTTCCTCCTCAAGGGTGGATTTGGGGGGTCAAGGTGGCAAAGCTCTGAGCTTCCCCTAGAGTCTAGAACAGTGCTTCCCAATATTTTTTATGTCATGGCACAAATGTAAAATGATAATATTTGCAGGGCACTTTGCAGGAGACGGATGAGCTGTTTGTGGCTGAGGCACTGGTCTTGGACTCTGGTCCCATCTTGTCTTCCTGAGGCCTCACCTGTGACCCATGTGAGGCACACCTGTGTGTCCACTGGCTGGAAGCCCTGGGCTGCAGAGGGTCCCTGCTCATCACCCTTGGCAGTGAATTCACAGATTTGTCATCAGAGGTCAGCACAGGCCCTGAATTATCTGTATTTTTCACGTGCTCAGTATTTTAAAAAATAAGAGGCCTAAAATAGCATTATAAAACTGTGATGCAATGGATATATGCTATTCACTTGATAATCACAAGATTTGTTTTTTTCTCATTCTTTTGTTTCCATCAGGAAAGGATTTATAAAAATAATATCCATAGAGTGTAGGAGCACACAGGTTTAAAGCTACACAGTGAGCATCTTTTTTCAGCCTTGTCAGGGTATTTTGATGAGGCCAGCTATAATCGTATAATTTCATCTGGATAGCATAACAAAAGCCTACATTTGATGCCCTTGAGAATCTGAGGTCCAGGGCAGATGCACTCCCCACAATTCATGCAATAAGTCCCAAAGGGTAATGATAGTTCTAAGCTATGGAAATATATTAGGTGATTGTTATATGCAAAGTACTGTGCTTTTACAAGGACTGTTTACTTTAATCTTCATAGCCACCCTAATTATTCCTGCTTTACAGATGAGTAGACTGAGGCTGAGAGGAACAGGTTAAATGACTTTCTTAAAGCCACATGGTTATTGAATGTTGCCAGTGTGATGCTAGTACTAGCAACATGTGTAGACTATACTGCCAGAATTCTTAGAGAATTCTCCTTAGATGCAGAAGGAAAAACATTGCTAAGTGTTAGTTGCTAATAGCTGGCCTTAAAAGCTGACCTTTCTAAGGTACTGACAGCAGGGTAAGGGAGGTAAATATTATGTAGTACAGTTAGTGAAGTCCTTTGCACCCCTAAGTAGACAATGGAAAATTATTTAGGGTTGCTAGATTTAGCAAATAAAAATACATAATGTCCAGATAATTTTGAATTTCAGATACACAATGGATAATTTTTTAAGTATAAATATGTCCAAATATTGCACAGGGTAAACCTACATTAAAAAATTATCCATTGTGTATCTGAAATTCAAACTTAATGGAGAGTCTTGCATTTTACCTGGTAACCCATCCATTATTGATACTGGCTGTTGGTCGTAGGTAGGGATTTTCATTAACATTTGTGGCTTCTTGATAGCACTAGACAAGGGCAAGTATTATTTAAAATGGCAAAATACCTAAGGATGACCATTGAAACACAGGGGGAAGAGAGCAGTGGAGAATTGCTGCAGCTTTGGCGCTCTTTGCTAGACAGTAGCTCTGTTCATATCAAGAATGCACTAAATGTTTGTGTCTTACCCACAAGTCAAATCAGAGGAAGGTATTCTAGCCCAATTGTCCATGTGGTGTGTGAAGTCCCAGTGTTGTGAAGAATTAGGAAATGAAAAGAACAGAAGTGCCATGAATGGGCTACTCTGATGTGCATCTTCAGGAGGAACTTAAGAATGAGTCATTGTATCGAGAAGAGAGAAGATGTTTCTAAGTAGGGGACAATAGGTATCGGGGTACAGAAAGGTAGAACAACAAACTCCTTATGACTGTTGTGGAGGGAAAGCAGTCAATTCGCTTGGAAATTGGTCAGAATATATCACGAAGAGCAAAGGAATAACATTTATTGAGTACTAAGTACCAAGTTGTTCTGTGTTGAATAGTGTTTTCCCCAAGAACTTGTGAATGATACCTTAATTGGAAATAGGGTCTTTGCAAATGTAATCAAGTTAAGATGAGGCCATACAGAATTATAGTGGGCCCTAAGTACAATATGACTGGTGTCCTTGTAAGAAGAGGGAACTTTGGACACAGAGACACAGACACACAGGGAGAAGGCCATGCAAAGGTGGAGGCAGAGGTTGGAGTGATGGGTCTATAAGCCAAGAAATGCTGAGGGTTATTTGTAGTCACCAGGGGCCAAAAAGGCAAGGAAAGATGCTCCTCTAGAGCCTTTAAAGCAAGGCCCTGCCAGCACCTTGATTTTGTACTGCTAGCCTCAAGAATTGTGAGTGGTTGTAAGCCACACAGTTTGTGACAATTTGTTACAGCAGCCATGGGAGATGAATAACAGCCTAAGCCAAATTCTATTATCACCTTCCATGGAGATAAAAAGGTCAAATGTCATTGAGGAAAATTTGGAAAAAAGACAATTCACCACATGTTGCCTAGTTTAGCCTCTAAAACAGACTTAATCACAAAGGACTGAGGTTGGTAAACTTTTCCTGTAAAGAGTCAAATAGTAAATGTTTTATTCTTTGCTGGCTATGGGTTCTCTGTGGCAGCTACTCAATGGTGCCATTGTAGGGCGAACACAGCATAGACAATACATAAACAAATGGGCATGGCTCTGCTCCAGTAAAACTTTATAAAACAGGCAGTGGGCTGATGAGATGGATTTGGCCTCCAGGCAGTAGTTTGATGACCCCTAAAAAAACTCCATGGCATTTGCAGACCTCCCTTGCCTTGTAAATATGTGGACATTCACAGCTGGCTATGTTGTTTGAAACTCCATCTGTGTGTCCTCTTCTCACATACCTAGTGGCACTGAAAAGTCATGGGATTAATATTTTCTCAAGCCAAATGACATCTCAATGTATCTTTCAATATTATGCACTTGTGTCCAGGTTGCCATTGCTCAAGGTGTGGTGGAGGATTTGTCTTTTGCTCCCAAGCTCAGCACCAGGATTTGAGTCTGTAAAGGAAAGTGGACTCATGGCTTCCTAGCTGAATCTCATTTTCAATCCAACATGATATTCCCCAACTCAATTACTCACCTTGTTTGCTAGGCTTGGTTTTTCAGAGCATTCCAAAAGTCAAATACACTCTCAAAAGATAAAGATTGGTATGTTGGGGTCTTTCCCAAGAATTTGCTAAATGATCTGACAAATAGTCCTAATGGAGAGTTCCAAACTCCTCTTGTTCTGGCAGCAACCATGCAGGAGGTACTCAGCTTCCCAGGATAGCTCTCAGGAAGGAACGGAGCCCAAGCAGCATGTATAAATGATGCTAGGCTTATTAAAAGTTTGTTTCCATTATCTTTAAGGCTGTCCTTATTCAAGTGTCCAAATGTGGTATGCAGATATGTGCATACTTGAACAATATGGGCATTTAGACATTCCTGCTAATCAGGGACACTGCCCATATTTACCCATGCAACCACCACCTGTACCTCTCAGCCAGGTAACCAACACTCTTGAGAAGTGATTCCTCCTGGGCAAGATTTTCTAAAAACATCGGCCACTTCCAGGCCTCGATCCTGTCTCCACAGAGGAGCAGCTGTACACATCACAGTTTATCAGTATTTCTGAGTGGAGCTGGTTCCCCTGCTCACTGCTGTAGGTGTGGGTCTCTGAGGAGCCCTTCTAGCTGATATTGCAGGACGTTTTCTTACCCTCTCCACTTTAGAGTGTTAGTTTCCTACTCACCACAGTGTTCTTTCTTGTTAGAGGGATGCTGAATGTGTGAGAGCAGGTAGCACCTGAGGCTCACTTGAGGCTGTCAGATGTGATTTTACCTCATCTTTTGAGGCACTGATGGAGAAATGCTGTGTTTCCCTTGAAAGCTGGGTTTCAACTGGACATAAGCAGTGGTCTTCAGACCATCTGTTTATTTCCTCTAATTTTTAAAATTTAAATATCATGTAATATATCATTATGTTCCATATGTTAATTATATTGTATATGTTATTATGATATTATAATTCTGGTGATGATATGTCTTTTCAGGCTCCCAAAGAATAACTCCCTTTTATATGTGGGAGAAAAATCATCTCAGGTTTTTGCAAATAACATATTCCCCAGTAGCAATACAATCAGAATGATACCTGCAAATAGTTTGGCTTTATCCAGCTTCTGAGTCAACCCCATTGGCCAACTGAAAGGTACCATGTTAATGAAATCATTTGTCAGTGCTTTGAATCATATTTATCTGTTAGAGAAGTAACAGCATTTCTGAAGCTTTTCCTATGTAGCATTAGACTGTTTCTATGTGGGTTGAATGCTTAGTGACGTGTTCCTTAAACTCTTTTGAAGTATGTGGTTTGATGAAATTCACTTCCCTTTGTCCAAGAATCCACCTAAGCAGAGAACAAATATCAGTGATTTTTCTTGTTAGAACAATTAGATTTATAGACTGTCATTGCTAAATACATATGATTACTCCATAAGTGAAAACAGAGATAATCCTGGGAGAACTGAAGCGAGGAAAATGTGTACACCTTCGTTTAGGTGGCATTGCAGGGAGGACTGGGAACACATAGCATGAGGATGTGAGGTGGAAGGTCCCCAGGGTGGAAGTTTAATGACAGCGATGGAAGACAACTTTGAGGGTCTCACTGCTGAATTATATCTTTAGATGGGCTGGAAAGGTATTCTGTCCCAATTGTCCATGTGGTGTGTGAGGCCTCTTTGCCCTAGAGTGGGCTGGCCTTGGGAAAACAAAACTTGTTTGTGACATGAACTTCTAGCCAATTCCGCTCCCTCTCATTCCCAGGTTTACTCAGCAAGGCATTTAAACAGCCTCCTGACTGAATTACCAATCCTATCTTCACAGATAGGTGAAGGTTCTTTCCTTTGGTAGTGCCATCCTCCGAATGGTCTATGGCTGGGGTCAGTAAGCCTTTTTGTAAATATTCAGATAGTAATTTTAGGTTTTGTGGCCCATGCAGTCTCTGTCAGAACTACTCAACTCTGTCATTGGAGTGTGAACATAGCCATAAACAATACATAAATAAAAGGACATGACTATGTTTCAATAAGACTTTATTACCAAAATGGGCAGCAAGCAGAATTTGGCCTTTGGGCCGTAGTTTACTGACCCTTGGTGTATGGGGTTGAAGGATGCCGTTCTTGGGCACTTGTAAATCTCGTATTTATAGATTTAATGTGGAACAATACAAAGATTATTAAATTAGGAATGAGAAGATGTGGGATTCTGCTATGGCTTGTGGTGGCTTGTTTAACCCCTATACCTTAATTTCTTCATGAATAAAACAAGAGGTTTATACTAGATGATTTTTATGGGTCCTTGCAGTTGAAAATTTTTGATCTCCTCTAAGTGTTGGTAGCTGTAAATTATGGGCTCTGAAGAAAATTTTTCTTCATATTTTCATCTTCATGTAAGGTTCTTAATGGCAAAAAGCTGACATTTGTGGGGGGATCTGGGGGAGAAAGGGATGTTTCATCCAGTGCCTGTTTGCTGTTCCACTCTTTTGCTCCCTAAACCTGGCCATAGATCATCTCCCCTGGAGCCTCCATTTTTTCTCTCTGCAAATCCCATATTCAATATCTTCTCCACTGACACCATTTTTCTTCACCAATGACAGCAGAATCAGGAACTGCTTTGTCTCCTGCTTTTGTTCTATTTCCTCCAAAGAATGAGATTCTACTTTGTGTAGCTTTTTGACTTTCCATTGGGGTATTTCTCTCTCTCTCTGTGGACTGGGATGGAGCCTATACTTCCTGTGTGTGTCTTCCCCACAGGACCTGATGTGGTGAAGAGCAATTGCTGAAGAGCAAGTGCTCACCATGTCCTTGCTAAAGTGAGCTCAGGGAAGAAGGTGATGGGCCCCTTTCCTCCATCTCTTCACATTCAGTTGAAAGCCTGCTGGAGAGAGGTTGCGGGATAACCTCAAGGTAGTTAATAAAATCAATGGTAATTATAGCAATAGCTATGCTGTATCAGACACTCTAGTGGATAATGTGATACTCTGCCCAAATGTCCTTGGATCTTTTTCTTTTCTTTCTTCTCTTTTCTTTTCTTCCTTTTTTTTAACCCATTTTGTGCTAACCCAGATGAATTGCTTTTGGGGTTTTTGTTGCTTTGCCTCCAGCAGCCAGGAACTGCAACTCTTCTTCTAGAGCACTGTCTTCAGACCTCTAGAGCATGCTTTGCTTATGGTTTGAAGAGTTGAAAAGTTCTGGGAATTTATGTTCCCTTGAGGAGGGTTTAACCAATGACTAAAAGGCCCAGGAATATGAACACCCAGTTTCTTGCCTTCTGGCAACTCAGAGGCATAACTTACACTTTAGAGTTGCCCTGGGGATTGAGCTGAAGCTATCTTCCATGGGATTTCACCTGAAAAAAAAAGTGCTTTTCTGGCTGGCCCCCTTTTCTTAACCGGTTTCTCCTATTCCTGTCTAGATATGCCCTGGGAAGACTTTCTTATCCAATCACAAATACCTGAATCCTCTAATCTCCATGTTAGGGTCTGAATCCAGGGAAGTTCCCTGAAACAAGAACCTATTATGTTACATCCCCATATTAGGCATTTGGCACAATTTAACACTGGTCCTTGTCCTAGTCCTGCAAGGTAGGAATTAGGATCCTCATTCTGCAGATGAAGTGACTATGGTCCAGAGAGATAAATGGCTTTTCTTGATTCATCTAGAGAAGTAGTGGCTCATCCGGAATTCTGAGTTCAGAATTCCGACTCCGTCTGTAGAGGTCATGCTCTTTTACTCTGTGAGGTTTGCTCCAAGTCAAGTGAGTCATTCTTTAGAATAGTTATAACAAAGGTGCCAGAGGATCTTTGCAGTTTTGCGTTGGAGGGGCCTCTCCCTTAGAAAGGGCTCTTCCCTACATACCAGGACAGGAGGTTATTTCACCTCCTTTTAGGAGAGCTAGAAAACTTGGGCAACTAGAAAGGTGTTATTTTTTTCAAATACAAAACAAAACAGCAGACTATGTAAAATGGCAGCTGCCAGAAATATTGTCCTTGTCTCTCTCGAAGTGCCAGTAAAAAATTAAGTTATGATTCTATCCTCTGCTGAAATGGGCTTTCGTGGGATTGGAGTAGTTATGGTCCTAATCCACACACTATTCATCACAGTGGCATTGGCAAATGTTTGTATGCACTAACTTCCCCCCAGTGAATCTCTTGCATTTCCACAGCTAATGGTTAAACAGGACGTGGACCAATATTTGCATCTCTGCCAGCCTCTGGCAATCTGATTATTAGTGCAATAAATATACAACATTTAATAACTCTTCACTTTTCCACTTTGAAACCATTAGTTGTCTCCAGGTTGGCTATGAGGAACTTCAAATTCGATTCATTAACATTTCCTTAAATAGTCCTCTTAACAATGCAGGTCTCGCTTTCCCATTATGTACTGTCACTAATAATGGTTTTTACTTCTAACCTATTATTAATTAAAAAATAAAAAAGAGTCCTCCACTCTCTCCATGTCTGAATAAGGTTTATATTCTCTCTGCGTGAACTGCAAAGAGGCCTTTAGAGTGTGGCTTGTAGTGTTTGATAATTGCTATCAAGGTAAATAATTTAGCTGGTCAGACAGAGTGCACTTCTGCATGCCTCGAGTGGACAGCGCAAGTCGCGGCCAGTCGGGCATACCAAACCCAAGGCAAAGAGAATCAGAGCTGCATGAAACTTTCATTAGGAGCAAGCAGGAAAAAGCAGCCTTTCTTAGGGGGTGCTGCTGTGACCCCTGAAGCTTGCTGTGACCTGGGACACACCCATCCCCTGCACATCTGCAACCAGACCAGGACTCCCAGGCCCCTGGACAACCCCCTACCCCCAGACAGAGGCATCTTTCCCCAAAGGCGTTAAAGATTTTGCCATGAAGGACAAATGAACAGGCACAGATCCTCTGGATGCCCTAATCTTTTCTTTACCTACTTCAAAGCCTTCTGCATTGCCTCTGAGCCTGTAATTACCCTGGAGGTATTTTAGACTTGAAGCGACACCAGCAAAATTGCACTTCCTGATCATGGGAGTCCACAGTTGTGTTTAATCAATTATGAGGCTGGTCACGAGATGGAGTTTTTCAGCCATAACCATTAAAGAGGAATCATGATCTAGCCCAACTCCTTATGCTTAGGGTAAGGGACCCACAATCTGAAATTAAAGAAACACTAGCTACTTGATGTGGTTTAATTTAGTCTCTACCTCCTTAATTAAAAGCATACCATTACCCACCCACATAACAAACTGACACTTTTATGCCAGACTGTAACTAGGAAAAAAAAAAAAACTGTAAAAGTTAGGTGGAGCTAAAACACTGATTTTAAGATACCAACAGAGGCTCCCAAACACCAGAATAGAATCTACATTTATTTAAACTGAAAGTTTTAAACAAGCTTCCATGCTATTTGAGAGTCAGTTCTCTGTCTGTCTCTGTCTATCTGTCTTTGTCTGTGTTGCATAGTCACAACAATGCATACATCTTTGCTTATTTGCCATCAGAATTCCAGAAAGGGGAGAGTTTCTTTCTTGGATGTTCTTTTGGAGATCCGTGTGTCTATGTGTGATCAGGCCTGGGGAGTTTCAGGGGAAAGGAATTCAGACCAATTCTCAGGTCCTTGGATTCTGAAATCATCCTGGCCTGGCAGCAGCTAGCCTAAAGAGGACTGGCTTGGAGAAGCCGAGCTGGGTGCAGGATGGCACAAGCCATACAGCAGGCCACGAAGAACCTCCCTCCGCTTGCCAGTTCTGCTGAGAGATGTCCACAGGATTTCAGAGACTTCACCTGTCAGCAAGGGAGCTAATTTCATACACTCAGACAGGCTGGGTCTGACTCTCTTGCTATGAGCTCCCATCACGGCATGTGAACCTCAGTTAGGGTAGCAGAATCACCCCTCCTGATCAGCATCCTTAACCCTCTTTCTTCTTGCCCCCAGTCCCCATCCCACCGACCTCATTCCTCTGCGGCAAACTTTTTTCCCCCTACTTTGAGAGTAACATAACATAGTGGTTCAGAACATGAACAGTTACACTGTTGGTGGCCAAATTCTTGTTTTGCAATTCCCCAGCTAAGTAATCTGCATCTCAGTTTCCTCATCTGTAAAATGGGGATGGTAAGAGCCACAACTTTGGAGGTTATTATGAGGATCAAATGAGTTAATTCAGGTTAAGTACTTAGAATAGCACATAGTAAACTCTATAAGTTATTAACTTTAAAATTTTATGCTACTTGTGATTTCTAGCTCTTTGAATGCTTCGATCACTGTAGGTCTGGATATAAAAATCTCAGCAATTCAGAGCTGAAAGATCTTCATGATCAACCAGCCACACCACTCCTCATTTTTTAAATGAAGAAACTGGGGTCCTGAGAGATAAAGTAACCAACATATTAAACAGATTGAGTGGTGGAGTGGATTGTGTTTAATCCAGTGATCTTTTGAGCACACTCTTTGCAAATATTTCTCCTCATTCCTCATGAGAGCTCTCTGGGACTTAGGATTGCTAGAAAGAGCAGCAGCTCCAAGTGCAGCTATTAAGGCTTTGCTGACCAGATTCAGATTCATGTAGGCAGTATGTGGTCTCCTTGGAATGATTTGAAGGGTGCTTAGAAGGCCCAGAATAGCTCCCCCATTGCTGCTGGACATTCTACCATTCTCTAGCTATTATTTTTGGATAATATTGGCACCATAAAAAAGAGACCTTCTGTTAAAAAAACTGTGCATAGTACTCTGAATATGCAGAAAGCACCCAGCATTTTAGTGTGAATATCTTCTTTACTCAGAAAAGCTTGGGAGCCTTAGGCCTCAGGGAGAAAATTATTTTTGAAGAAGGGAAAAGAAAGTGGAAAGAGCAGAGGTCATTGAAAACAAGCTATTTAGTCTCCACAGTTTCGCCAAGGGCTATCTTGATCTCGTGCTTCCAACCGGGTCTCCTCTGCCCCTTCATCTGGCTCTGCCTACATGAATAATAGATTGGGACTGAATGTTCAGGAAAAAGCCCTGGAATGATTGGGTGACCCGTTACCCAGGTGGGTGGTGACTACCCATCTCTGATGAGGGTTATCCTGAAGGTACCTTAGGTTGCTGGACTTGAATAGGAAAAAACAAGAGTGAGGTGACCCTTCACTCCATCACCGCCACAGTCAGCCCAGAAGGGTGCAAGATCTGGGCGGAGGAGACTGCCCCTTCAGCAGAGTCCTCCTCCCTGCCTGCTCTTGTCTGCCAGGCTGCAATGCTTCTGCTATAGGCCATCTCCAAGAAACTCGAAATGAACTGAAAATCATACTGCTTGAATGAGGAGCTGGGGGTGAGGTGGCAAAGATATCAACTCAGGAAATTCATACTTGGTCATTGTGAGTTGGAAGCCTGGCACACTACTGTCTTACTAGTATCTCTGAGAATCACCTTCCCTAGTCCTGATGCACAGCTTGGGTCTGAGACCGAGAGCAGGAGGGTGGAAAGACAGTGTGTGCCTCCTGTTGTGATGCACTGAGGAGTGCCTGCCTCAGATGCATAACCTGAACCTAATGAGGAAACATCAGGCAAACTGAAGTTGAAGGACATGCTACGAATAACTGGCCTGTACTCTTAAAAAATGTCAATGTGAAAGACCAGCTTAACTTTAAGATCAGCTTGAGGTCTCTGCTGAAACCTCTGATGGTGGCTGCCTTGGGAATAAGACCTCCCTTTGTATAAGATTTCAGGACTCCCCACTCCTACCAGAGCCCTAGATGGTGAAGGAAAACAAGGACAAGCATGCTCACCTTACTCCTCCTAAGAATAAATGCAAGGACTCTCTGCTCTTCCTTATGAGGAGGTGACTGTCTGGCCAGCTCATGCATAGCATTTTTTATGAAAGCGGTCATTGGGGAGAAAGTGTAGAAATTTTCAAAACACAAAAAGCAAAAACAAAAAAAATCCCATGTTTACAGAAAGTGCCCTGTGGGAGCAGCCTTCTGGAAATGGAGGGAAGGGCACAAAGCCATGCCACCTACAAGAAAATGCCAGATTGTCTTCCAGGAAGGTTGGCACAGCTTTTCCATAGTTTCAGACCCTTGATAGCTCTTTCCTTGGGCTTAATTCAGAAGATGAGGCTCTTCTGGAGCAGGACTTTTTCTGTAACCTTAGGTCTTAATTACTTCTGCACAGAAAGGGAGGCATCCTTGGTGTCTTCCAATTCTAAAATTGTATGACTATATTAATAATATACAGTATACTATACAGATATATGTGCATTGAATGACATGCTGTAATGTCTCATATGGCATCTGTAATTTAATATTGTTTATAAAGTTATGAGAATGACTTCTGGGTAGGTCTGGGAATTTTTTTTCATCAATCACACTTAAAAATAATACCTCTTTGAAGAGCCCTTATTGATAGCATGGGTTCTGATCAAGTCACATACCCTGCAGAAGAATGCATATTGTATTGCTTTTACTCTAAAAAGGAGAGTTTATAATGTGGGTGTTTCTATACCAAAGCAACAGATTCTAATAAGGTTCTGCTATAATGTTCTTCACATATCTAGAAAATACCTCATATTCTCTGTAAGTAAGACCATCATTTCTTGGCTACATAAGGCAGACTGATGGTTTTAAATCAATTTTAGTTCATAAATCTCTTTGAAAATTGAATAAAAATTACGACTTCTTTCTCCTAAAATGCTCGTAGGTGCAAGATGTTGCATAAAATGTCAGGGGCTTTTCAGACTGTCTAGAAGTTCTTAAATGCCAGATCGAGAATCCCCGCTGTACAGCTATAAATACAGTAGTTTCACTTTGTCTGAAGTTTTGCTTTGTGTGGTTTGAATTACCAGCAGTCAACAGTGGTCTGAAATGTTAAATAGAAAATTCCAGAAATAATTCATAAGTTTTAAATTGTGTGCTGTTTCAAGTAGTGTGATGAAATCTTGTGCTGTCCTGCTCAGTCCCACCTGTGATGTGACTCACCCTTTTGTGCAGAATATCCATGGTGTCTTCATTCACCATCCATTAGTCACTCAGTAGCCATCTCAGTTATCAGATCAACTGTCATGGCATTGCAGTGCTCATGTTCAAGTGACCCTTATTTTACTTAATAATGGCCTCAAAGTGCAAAGAGTAGTGATGGTAACACATTGTTATGAGTGTTCCATTTTATTATTTTTGTTGTTAATCTCTTACTGTGCCGAATTTATAAATTAAATTTCATCATAGGCATATATAGGAAAAACATAGTATATATAGGGCTCCGTACTATCCGGGGTTCCAGGCATCCACTGGGGATCCAGGAATGTATCCCCCAGGGATAAGGGAGGATACTGTATGTTGAAGAGGATGGGACACAATCAGCTACTTGCTCAGAGATAGTTTGGAAAAAAGGTACCTAAAATCAAGTAATTACAACTTTCAAACCCTGAGAGGATACAAGATTGCTAAGTCTCCTGTACACTATAAGCAGAACTGCCTGAGTCACTGTTGCCACCAAGGTACAGGAGTCCTGTATTGAGTCTTTGCTGGAATTCCTGGGACATCCTGCCAATTTCAGGCTCCCCTTGATTTTTGGGCATTGGTCTCATTTCTAACAGACAGATAGAAGATCAATGGGCAGAACTGCATGGCTGCTTCAAGTTCACACAAACCTCGCACCTACTCATTTTCCTGGGGTGGTGATTCTCTGTGTAGGTGGAGCTCACTACTGGTCACACAGCTTGCCAAGCAGAGCTCTATGAGAGATGCCTACAGATTTGCTTCCTGAGACATTGCTCTGTTCTCCATCCCCCATCATGTTAGCGCATCCGGATAAGTGCCAGAATAAAAGAGAGAGTAGGAGAAACACATTGCTTTATAGCTGTGGAGTTTTCTCTGTCCTTGGATTTTGAATTTTTGGTTGTTGACCATTGGCTAGGACCATATGGCTCTCTCTTGTTTTCATTCACATCTCCTCTCCAGCTCCCCACACAATGTTGGGACTGTTTGCAAGGCTCCTTTCCATCAGTCCGCCCAGCAGCATATGACATCTTGGGGATTTGCATTTTTAATTTAATCATTAGCTTAATGTTTGGGGGACATTAGTCATAGGAAGTTAGTCTCATTCATCCAGATGCATTTTTGAAAGTTACAGCTCTTTTCTCTCTACCATAATGCCCCCCTTGAGCATGACTTCTCCCATTTCCTTTAAAAAACACTCTGTTCTTCTGGAACTTTCAAATAAAGACATCAAAGCTGGAAGGAATTATTAATTCAGAAACTACATTTGAGACTTCCAGAGGAGTTGAACCTGGCTGGAGTTGTGGAGAAACAGTGTTGGTGTAGGGTCAGGAAATGACTTAAACTTGATCTTCAAGGACTTGAAATTGCTCCCCTGAAGAATGGAAAGGCACTTCTTTTGCCTACAACCCTCTGGGGAGACCTGAGTCCAGTGCTTGCTTTCCCTTCAATGCAAATGAATGAACGAAATTTGCTCCCTAGGCTTCTGGCCAATAGAACTGGAACCATTTTTGGAAGTTGGGCTGCTTTTTGTGTTCTTCAGTTTTGTAAGTTTCTGGACAGATGGCTCTGGAGGGGAAGGTGGGGCTTGGCATGGGCTTTGGAAATGTTGCCTTTAGATAGAAGGGAGGAAGATTATTTCAAGTGAGCCAGTGACTTGAGAAAAAGTGTGGAAGCAGGTATAATAATGAATATTCTGGGCTCTATGAATGCATTCATATGAATGTAAGTGGGAGATCAAAGTTGTTCAGCCTAGATAGAGCAGGCTGGGGCAAAGGTAGAAGTTTTCTTGCCATGTTCCTTAAAGTTTAGAGTTTATTCTGTGGGTCATCTAGAGCCACTGGAAGCATGTGAGTTTGGGAATTTCAGGGTCAAATCAGTTTTAGAATTGTTAATTCGATAGTGGCTGTCACGTAACTGGTCTCATGGGAGTCCCTTTGTGGAGCTTTCTTTCTCAAATGAACAAAGGCCAGTGTTTTTTTCTTGACAGTGAAATTGTTGTGACCATAGAGTTGCCATTCTTTATATGACTAAGGACCCTCTTTCCATTTTCAATATAGTTTAAGAAATCTTGTAACCCTCTCCTCTCCAAGTTGAGCCATTGGACTGCAGTTATCTCAAGCACAAAGCCTTACCAACATTTCCCTACAGAGTCTACACTTGATTGTTTGTAGACAAAGTCAGCCGTGCCTTGGTCATGGTCCAGAGAACCCAGTTCTTTCTGCATTATGCAACCCTTTCTGGGCTGCACCCTCATGACTCCCATGTGTCCTATA
Organism: Nomascus leucogenys; assembly: GCF_006542625.1. Lineage (NCBI taxonomy): Eukaryota > Metazoa > Chordata > Mammalia > Primates > Hylobatidae > Nomascus > Nomascus leucogenys. Next base: position 24,451,723 of record NC_044394.1, on the reverse strand, counting down.
TTTACCCCTGTCTCTCTTTGCCTTATTCTTCATCTGACCATTTCCCACTAATAACATCCTGCAACAGGAAAACTATCCTTTGCTCATTCAAGGAACTGAAAAAGTAACCTTCTCCTTATAGTTCACCTGCTCAAGGGCCTCTCTACAACCCTTTGGACCTCATTATTACAAGAATAATTCAATTCCTCCACTTTCTTTCTGTCACCTCCACATGTCATGTATCTAGCTTATCACATTCACAATTCATAAATACCCTTCCCCACTTTTCCTTCTTCCCACCTGCCCAGAAAATGCACCCTCTAGAGAGGCCCAGCAATATACTATCATTGTGCCTATAATTAAACAGCCAAACATTGCTGGAAAGGAAGGAAGGAAGGAGGGAAGGGAGGGAGGGAGACAGTGAGAGAGAGAGGGAAGGAAGGAAAAGAAAGAAAGAAGAAATAAAAGAAAGGAAGAAAGAGAGAAAGAGAAGGAAGAAGAGAAAGAGAAAAGGAGAAGAAGAGAAAAAAAGAGGGAAAGAGAATCATCATGTGACCAAACAGGATGTTTCCACTATAAATTCACCTTCATTCCCCTCACCTGGGCTTTCAACATTGCCCAGTATTTTCCCTATAATTCTGTATCCAGTAGGATTGCTCTCTCCATCTCCTCAGTGACCAATGCATCATCTCCTCTCCTCCTCTTCTATCATCCCTGTCTTCCACCTCAGTGGACTACCAGGATGTTACATATGCACATTTTTTCTCTAACATCATTAACAGTTTCATTTATTTTGATCTAAGCTATGCATGCAAATTGTTCAAAATTCAAAAGGTCTGAAAACCAACATTCTCCCCTCTTTTTTCTTAATTCTGGTTCTCCTTCCAATGGGCCACCAATATTTGCAGTTGTATGTTTCCAGAGACAATTTATATATGTATAAAAGCAAATATTACATATGCATATTCTCTCTCCTCTCTGTCTTTTCTTTTACATATATGATAGCACTTTGATTTTTGTTTTTACTTGACCACACATCAGAAACAAATTGATTTCAGTACATAGAGAGAATTTTTATTTTTGAAGATGACATTATTATATTCCATTATATGGATGCATTTTTATTTAGATAGTCTGTTATTGATGGTCATTTCCAATATTTTGCTAGTATAAACTATGCAATAGTGAATACATTTAAACCTATATCATTTTGCATATGTGTTGGTATATTTATAAAATAAATTCCTAGAAGTATTATGGATGGGTAAAATGGTGTGTCACTTGCAGTTTTAATAGATATTGTTGGATTCCTCTCCACAGAGATTGTACCAATTTACACTCCCTCCAGCAGTGTACAGGACTATACAAGATACATGTACAGTGTACAGGACCATACAAGATACAGCATGCTACTCATCTTTTTTGTTTGTTTGTTTGTTTTGAGATAGAGTCTCGCTCTGTCTCCCAGGCTGGAGTGCAATGGTGCAATCTTGGCTCACTGTAACCTCTGCCTCCCAGATTCAAGCAATTCTCCTGTCTCAGCCTCCTGAGTAGTTGGGACTACAGGTGCAGGCCACAACACCCAGCTAATTTTTGTATTTTTAGTAGAGACGGGGTTTCACCATATTGGTCAGGCTGGTCTCGAACTCCTGACCTCAAGTGATCCAACCGCCTCAGCCTCCCAAAGTGCTGGGATTACAGGCGTGAGCCACTGTGCCCGGCCTACTCATCTTTTTTTTTTTTTTTTTTTTTTTTTTTTTTTTTTTTTTTTTTTTTTTTTATCTCTACCCATCTGATAGATGGGAAAAGTTTTCTTACTCTCATTGTAATTCACATTTCCACAGAGAAAATTGAAGCCATTGAAGACTTCCATAATTTTATCTCCACCATAACCATAAACATGTCAGATTCCACTTTTGTCTCTTTTGATTCCTACCTATAACATTGAAAAGGGTATACCCCCTTCAGTCAAAAACTCCATATATGTTCTAGATATATGTTCTAGTCCCTTTGTGTATGTTCTAGGTCAAATTCTTCCTTTCTTCTTGGGCAATGCTCTTCATTGATGAGCCCTTTTTAATTTGCTTCATCTTCAACCTTTCCCTCCTTAGGAGATCCTTTCCATTGACTTTCAAGCAAACATTAGTAGCTCTCACTCTTCAAGTATTTTCCATTAACCCCACAAGCCCCTTCCACTTACTACCCTAACTCTAGTACACAGCCAAACCACACTGAAGGTTTATATAAATGCTTCCTCCTGCACTTTCTCACCACACAAGTTGTTCTTCAGTACATCCCAGGTATCTTCTCCACCTCTCCTGGCTGCTCTGGAAGAAGACATCAGTGACCTCTATGCTGCTACTTCTAATGTTGACTATTTAGCTCTCATTTTATTTGATCCCTTCTCAGCAGCATTTGTCAAAGTTGGCTTCTCCCTTCTTCTTGCAATACTCTCTTCTCTTGATGTTCACGACACCACACTCCTGGGTTTCCTTCTCTATTCATGGTCAATTCTTCAGCCTCCTTTGCTTGCCCTTCTTTCCCTATCTGGCCCTAACTGTTGTCTTCCCCAGATATTCATTTCTATTTTATATTCTTTCCCAAAGAGAACTTATTTTACTCCTAGGGATTTAAAGTCCAGTTACATGCAATAGCTCCCAAATGTCTATCTCTAGCTGCAGCTTCTCTTCTGAGTTCTGGGCCTGGATGTCCAACTGTCTACTGTCTACTTTAAATCTTCTGTTGGATATCTCACTTGCATTTTAAATTTAAGACGTCCAGAACTGAAATCTTTTTCGTCCTCCCCACTCAAATCTTTTTCTTCTCTAGTATTTCCCATATCTGTAAGTGGTACCTCCACCATATGGCTGCACATGCCACTAGTTTAGGCATTATCCCAGAAAGATCCTACAGTTCCAGTCCCATATCAAATTTATAAACATTTCTATTCTTTTGCTCTTCAACACATAGCTCAATTTCATTATGTTTTCCTATTTCTAATGATACTGCCTTTATCAAATCCACAGCATTTTTCTGGGATCGCTGCAACAGCTTCTAGCCAATGTCTTCTAACTGTATTGCAGTCTGTTGTCACAAAAGAAGCCAGCATTTGTAAACACACCAACTAGGTAATGTTATTTCCCTTCTTAAAACCTTTCATAAGCTTTCTATTATATTTACAATAAGGTCCAAACACTCTGTCATCATGATATTGCAGAGACTACTCTGATGACCTTCTTGATATCCATTCCTGTCCCTTTCCTACCAGAATCTGGCTGGTTACATGGTTACACTTCCTACCTCCCTTGCAAACAGGTATGTTTTGTAACAGATCTGGCCAAAGATGTCTAAGTGGAAATGTTGTCTGGAAGCTCTGGGAAGGGTCCTTTAAGGAAGCTCAGGTGGGGCATGTTTTTGGCTTGCCCTTCCTTCATTCTTCCTTCCTGTTGCCTGGAATGCAAATATGAGGGCTGAATCTCCACTAGCTTCTTTGGATCATGACAGGACCTGTCAGGTGCAAGCCACTTGCTGGATGGCAGTGTAAAAAGATGGAAGAAGTCCTAGTCCTGAATGCCACAACGCTGCAATACTAGCCCTGGTCTGCCCATCTCTGGATTTCTTATACGAGTAAGGGAAATCGGCTTCTGTTTTCTTCATGCCACTGTTATTTTGCGTTTGGGTTATATGCAGCTGAACTTAATGTTAACTACTACATATGGCTTATCAGGCCTTGTGCGATGATCCAGCCCTTGCTCTCCTCTTTGACCTCCTCTTGTGCGCCTGTTCCCCTGGATCCTGATCCACTCTCTGCAGTGTTATTCTGTCAGTTTCTTGAACTCCTAGCCACCTCGGGGCCTTCCCATCTGTCCTTCCCCTGCCTGGAATGCTCTTCTACTCCTTCTTTGCCTGGCTAGCTCCTGTCATCTTTCAGGTTTGAGTTTAAACATCCTATACTTGGAAAGACTTTCTCTGATTCCCTGATCTAAATTATGTTTCCTGTTTCTCTCACACCACTCTGATTTTTCCTTCACAATACTGATTCTAATTTGAAATAGCATACATATATTTTTAATGTTGGTCTCTCTACTATGGCAAAACTCATGTCTGTTTGCTCAGTACTTATATCCAAAACCTACTTCTAGGCCAGGAATATACTCAAATAGTAGTTGAATCAATGGGAGAAAATATAGAGTTTGGTTCAAAGAGTGGGATCACAAATCTAAGAGTCTGGGTTTTAGTCCTGACTCTTACTAGCTGTGTGACTTCAGTCTGGTTACTTAACTCTTTAAGCCACATTTTACTGATCTTTAAATGAGGTTAATGGCAGATTGTTCCCGAGGGGATTGTGGTGAAGACTCAGTGACCAAATAAAACTAAAGAATTCAACATAGTGCCTTTCACAGAGAAAATGCTCACTATACAATAACTATTATTAATGAGTAAACGAAGGAATCAATGAAAAAGCCAAGGTCATTTCTGGCAGTATGTTACCTGACCCAGAAAAGAGACCAGTGCTCAGGAGTGGCCTTCATTTGCTGTGGTTGTAGTGCTATCGGCCAAATAAAAGTGGGAGTAATACATCACAGGCATTTTGAGTGTCCACCTTGACCTTTTTGCAGGGGCAACTCAAATGCTGTGCTATAACAAGGCCCTCGCTTGGCCTTTGATACTTATTTCCCTTGTTTCTACAGCACTTGGACTCACTATCCCAGCACCTACCACTGGCTCTTGGAGGGCATGTCTTCCCTATCCTTGGGGATGGGATGCCAGTCTCTTCCATGCTGGGCCATGTCTTATGTGCCTACTCTTCCCTTACTACTGAGCAAAATTCTTCTAGAAGTGAGATTTTAGTCCTTCTTATAAGGAGGACTTATAATAAGGGGAGAAAGAAAACAAAAATCCATGAAGAATGTGGAAAGAGAGAGAGTGGTTGACTTCCTGTGTACAAACCCCTCCTTATCCAGTTACTTCAAACTCCTGAAAGATTTAGAGAAGCCGTCTCCGAGTTTGTTTTAATTCTATTGAGGAAACTCCAAAACCATTTGGAAAGGTTCAAATGTTCCCCAGATGAGCTGTCTTCCCATTTATAAGACAATCCAAAGTCCTGTATTTACTAAGAGTGGAGCAGGGGACACACACACACACACACACACACACACACACACACACACTCACACTTACTCATGCAACAACCCACTCTGGATTCACTGTAATCCTGGCTTGAATATTCAAGTGAATACTTGAATAATACTTACCTACCTCACTGGGGTGTTGTTAACGATTAATTAGTTAATGTTTATAAAGCACTTTGCAGATGTAAAGTGCTTTTTAAGTGCTAAGTATTATTATTATTAAGCAGAAGTTCTATGGTTTAGCTGAAAATATTTTTTTGCAATCACACATTTAGCTGTAAATAAATCAAGCTTATTTACAACAGGGTTTTCCTTTTAGGGTCAGCTCCTTGTTATTATCGTTTAGCTAATCTCTTCTATTCTCCTTTGGATTACAAATAGAGCTGCCTCATCCTGAAAACTTCTTTGAGATAATTTCAAGAATATCACAGAAAAATATATACCCAAAGAGACTACCCATTTCCTTGAGAGTGAGAGAATTTATTCAAGAAAAATTCTATGCCTTACTTAATATCCAAGAGTTTCTATGAAGAGTTCCTAATTTAGGTCTACATTGAAAAAAAATACAGTTAGAACAGTGTCTTATCAAATAGGACAGAGGACTAAATCTGTTACATTTGATGACAATAATAATAGCAATAAGAACAATACTAGGAATTGGAAAGATTTTAGGATTTCCTCATTCCTCTGTCTTTAATCTGTCTTTGTTCTTTAAAAGCCTGTGATGAAGGTGGAGGCTGAGGAAGAAGCAAGCGGCATCTATGGCACAGCCATATGTAAGCTGTCCAGTGGCAGAGCAGCCTTAATGAAGTAGTAAAGTGTCTAAGTCCACAGCAACCTGCAAGTCAAGTTCTTTCTTCCAAGGCCTTAGGCAATTCCATGGGAGTCAAGCTGGATCTTTAATGAACTTAGTAGACTATAAATCAACAAGGGATATGACACTGGGAAAAGGGATGAAACAAGAAAATCAGACAATGAAGCCTGCTGCTGCTCCCTTACTAAAAAAGCACACTGTGTTTTTGATGGACTATATTCTTTGGCATATTCTGGTGGTTTTTTTTTTTTTTTTTCAGGCATAGTTGGATAGTAGCTATTTTAGCAGAGGCATAAGTTGTCCAGATATTGGATTGGTACCATGCAAGAGTTATATCTTTTATGTGTAATTTAAGGGTAGGTGGGAACAACCAAACTGAATTATTGACATTGTAAGGAAATGAAAAGTCAAACTGCTGACCATGTGCATTTTATATTATTTAATTAAAAGTAGATAACGGTGCATGAATGAACCACAAATCAGATAAAAATGGCAGCATTTTCTCATATTTAACACATATTTGACTTGTGATTTTGTGACAATTTACTAGAATGGGTCCATGATGTCTCCAAACAGAAAATCAGGAGTGTAATTAAAAAATACTGCATGGGAGAAGCAATATTAACTTCAACCCTGAGCAGAGCTAATCACAGCCACAGTTCTCAACAATGTTACTCTCATTTAATGAGGCTCTTCTGCTTCTTTCTTTACTGTGGAATAAAAAATGAAAATCATCAGAATTTTGCTAACTCAAAATGTTTAAATATACAATATATCTTTTAGAGAAAGAAAGAAGATGAATGGTTTACAAATTCTAGGTGTCAAGATTCCCTGCTTATTATTCATTTTACTGGAGTCTCATTAAATGACCAATGGTCAGTCATTCAGAGGTGTGCCTCAGGACAGAACTGCTAATTCACTGCACAATCTTTAGAGTTTTTAGTTTCATCAGATGTGGGAATGTCCATCTTCTCCTTTTCAGTAACACAGGAGCAACCATTCCTAAATTGTGCAGAGATTCTTCTAAGGAATCCAATCCCTTTAGCACCCATTCAAACATGCCTGTGTAGGAGCTGAGCCTCCTCGGCCCTGACTGGGAAACAGTGCCACAGAGAGTGGTCCCAAGTCTCTAGGCTCCATTTGATCTTCATTGCTAGGCTCCACTTGACCTTCAGACCACATGGAGAAGACTTTGGTGTCTTCTTATGCTTTCTGGTCTTTGTTTTATGATTTCATCAACTCACCTAACTTTGTTCAGAAAAGTTCACAAAAATCCTTCTCTACCTTAGTTATTTTGTCACAGAGTGAAAGCTAAGTACATAAATATATTCAAGACAAAGTGTTGATAATTATTTGACATTTTAGTACCTTCTTCTGCCTTGGATCGAACAAGCGCCTGAAGTGTTTCTACATTATTCACCCTTCCTTTAGTTCCCAGTCAGAATAAATTCCCTGTTCTTTAAATTAAAATCTTGCATTTATTACCCTTTGTTGCCCAAAACTTAAGGGACATATTTTACTGATTTTCACTTAAGGGTTCTTGTTGGAGCCAGAACAAAGAACTTGTAATTTTATCCATATAGAAGGGTTTCAATTCATAGGAGGAGTGGTATAGAGGTTGATAATTCCAAGTAAACAAGAACCTAACTCCTTTCTCTTATATCCTGAACAAGTCTGATGCGGAGAGTTGCCCGTGGAGGACCTTAGCCAGGGAGGGAGGGGCTCGGATTAACTCGGTTGGTTTAGCAGATGAAAAGATCTCAGCATACCAGGTACCACTAGGGGTTGAGACGATTTGGGAAACAGGTGCTTTCAAGTCAAAAGATCAGTGAGAGAATAACCACCGAATGCAAGGAGAGTCAAGAACAGGGTGGAGTTGGGTGGGAGATATGGTTCAAGAGAAGAGTTCAGAACTAAGGCAACTTAGTAAGTGTGGAAGAGTCCCATTCCTCCTGAAATATTGCCCAGTGGGCATTGCATGAATGATGATGGCAGCTTAAAGGACTTTTAGAAAGTGTGGAAGGAACTGGGAAAATGAAACCAAGTCAATTGAGTAAAGTTGTGGAGTGTACTGAGATTTCTAGTAGGAAATAAATATAAACTTAGTCTGAAGGCAATGAACAGGCCAGAATTACTCTATTTCATAGATTTAAAAACATGTATAGTATAATGTTTTCGCATCTCTTAGTTGGCTTGCGTCTCACAGTTGATGGCATCTTGGAGTTGTAAAATAGGGTCTAGCATGAAAGGCATGAAGGCAAAATAAATAGATGGACCTCTGGCTATGCACAGTCCTCCAGGGATGGGAGGGCAGAGGGGAGCTTTCCATTGTTTATTAAGTGAGAGTATTGTAAGCATGACCTTTTTCCTATCACTGTGATTTTTCAAATGAAGCCTTTAGAACATTACTCAGATGCTGGATCTCAGCTTCCTCTTTTCTGACGTTGTTGCTCATTCCTCCTTTCTTGTATTTCAACTATGTTATCTTTTTTATTTAGGGAAAAGTGGTGGGGGTGCTGGTAGTAAGAGTTCAGCTTAAACGCCAGCTCCTCAGAGAGGCCTTCCCAGACCACCCAACAAATAACAATCCCCTACTCATATCACTGCATCCAATTTTATTCTCATCATAGCATTTATTACTATTATTTCTTTTTTTTTTTTTGAGACGGAGTTTTACTCTTGTTGCCCAGGCTGGAGTACAATGGTGTGATCTCAGCTCACCGAAACCTCCACCTCTCAGGCTCAAGCAATTCTCCTGCCTCAGCCTCCCAAGTAGCTGGGATTACAGACATGCACCACCACGCCCGGCTGATTTTGTATTTTTATTAGAGACTGGGTTTCACCATGTTGGTCAGGCTGGTCTCGAACCCCTGACCTCATGTGATCCACTCGCCTTGGCCTCCCAAAGTGCTGGGATTACAGGCATGAGCCACTGCACCCCACCATTACTATTATTTCTTATATTTATTATTATTATTATTTATTTTTTAATATTTTCTGATAGTTTCTTATTAATTCATTGATTCATTTTGTTTATGGGCCATATTCTTTGATGGATTTAAGCTCAATAAGCATAAAGGTTTTATTCATCAAAGTGTCCTATGTTCATGGAATAATGCCTGGCACATAGCTGACTCTGAATAAACACGTGTAGAATGAGTAAATGAACATATGACCTTGAAAAGTGTTGAACTCTTCCCTGGAGTAAAATAATGAGCGTCACATCCAACTAATGTGCTTTAGGGTGTTTTGTGGGTTCCTCTACGTTTCCCATATATCGTTTTAATGGAATAAGAAACTTTAAGAACCATGTGATTCTGGGTCTGTAAGACAGCAACTCCTAAAATATAGCTTGAGATTTTCTAGAAACTTAAATTAAAGCATCTCACCTCCCTGTCTGGGATTATGCATGCTGATCCAGCTTCAAATCAGCCAGCAACTATTATTTACCCTAAAATTAAAAAGCAAGAAAACACTCTCTCTTCTAGCAAAGAGACAGATTCATGAAAAGTTTTGGTCTTATTATGTTGGCTCTGGTCTTAGTGATCCATACAGGTGTAAAATATCTCTTACGTGTTTAAAATAGAATTATCATTAATTTTATGCTAGTAGCTATAATTACCAAGGTTATCACTTCAAAAAGTTTAAACAAGCTGGAAAAAACTATCAAAAGAAAGTAACCTGCCTCCACATACAGACAGCTCAGGTATTGCCTAGAAATGGAGATCATGCTAGGAGAAAATGTGAAAATAGACATGAGTCATAAAACTAACTTTGAGTTTAACCTACATTAATTCTTTGAATGAATGTCCCTCTCAGAATGAAATTAACCTCCTTGATTTTAGCCTACATAGACCTACTCCCATTATGCCCTCATTTCAAGTTAAAAGCAAAATAAAAACAGATCCTGTTAACATTCTAAGTATGTGTAATACAAAGTCATCCAGGAATCATTAAGAAATATTTCTTGCTAAATATAAAAGCATGTGGAAAGGCAGACATATGTAAGGAGAATAACTCTTATCCAATCATACTAGGGCCATCTTGATGTTGACAGGAATCCTTGGCATGCTGGGCAAGAATAGTCCATGCAGTGTCATCATCATCATCTTCAGTTTGATGGTTCAATGATGAGGCTGGCTACTCATACATGGATAAATTGCATTTATCATTCTTTCTGAAATCCTTGTGCCTCTTTCTTCTACTTAGTGGGTCAACTTGTCCAAACTGTAATGACTCAAGAACTCACTCACTCATCAAGCATTCACTGAGCATCTATCATATGACAGGTGCTGAAATGGGTTTTGGGAATACTAAGAGGGAGGCCCTGATCATCTCTTTCAAATAGCCTGTGCATGGCTTTCCTGACAATATTATGGCAGGGTGAAGTGACACTGGGCTGTTTGAGTCACAAGTGAAAAAGAGTCATTGTGTGCCTGGAACATTTATTTTCAGGCTATAGAAAAGTGAGGTAAAGACCTAACTCCCCAGTGCTTGACAGAAATTTCCCTTTGGATCTAAATGTTTTCATCTTGAATAGACACGATCATTGGAGTCGGGTCATTCTTTGGGCGCTTTTTGATTTATTTAAATTCACAATTTATAAGGTATGTATCATAGTCTCCATTTTATGTATGAGGAACTTCAGGTTTAGAGAGGTTGGACTAGTTTCCTGTGGCTGCTGTAATGGATTATTAAAAACTATATGGCTTAAAACAAGATAAACTTATTGTCTCACAGTTCTGGGAGCTAAAAGTCAGAAATCAAACTGTCATCAGGGCTGCGCTCACTACAGAAGCTCTAGAGGAGAATCCGTTCTTTGCCTCTTCCAGCTTCTCATTTCCATTGGCACTCCTTGACTTGTGGCATCCTCACTCCAATCTCTGCCCTCACAGTCACCTGGCCTCTCACTCTGCTGTCTATGGTTCATCTCTTTTGTGTGTCTATTTATAAAGATACATGTGTTTGCACTTGGGGCCTGCTTGGCTAACCCAGGATTATATACTCATCACAAGATCATTAACTTATTCACATCTGCAAAAACCTTCTTTCCAAGTAAGGTAACATTTACAGGTTCGAGGGATTTGATATAAATATCTTTTGGGGAGCTAATTTTTAGCCTTTTTGGCCAAAGGTTAAGCCTTTGTCCAGGGTTATTCAGTTGGCAGAGGTGAGTATTGAACATAGCCAGCCAGGTTTTATTTCAGAGTCCATTTTTTACATTGAATTAATTTTTTAAATGGACACATAGTAATTATACATATTCATGGGATACATAGTGATGTTTTGATACATATAATGTATAGTAATCAGATCAGGGAAATTAGCGTATCCATCATGTCAAACATTGATCATTTATTTGTATCGGGAATGTTCAAAATTCTCCTTCTAGCTATTTGAAACTATATATTATTGTTAACTATAGTCATCCTACAATGATATGGAAACTAAAATATATTCCTCCTATCCAGCTATAATTCTGTATCCTTTAACAAATATCTCCCTATCTCTCTTCCTCCTACCTTTCCCAGCCTCTAGCAACCTCTGTTCTATTTTTTACTTCTATGAGATGCACTTTATTTTTTAATCTTCCACATATGAGTGAGGATATGTGGTGTTTGATTTTCTGTTCCTGGCTTATTTCATGTAACACAATGTTCTCTAGGTTCATCTATGTTGCCACAAACGACAGGGTTTCATTCTTTTATATCACTGACTAATATTCCATTGGGCATATATACCACTTTTTCTTTATCCATTCATCTGTTGTTGGATTCTTACGTTTGTTCCATATCTTGGCTATTGTGAATAGTGCTATAATAAACATGGGGGTACAGATGTCTCTTCCATATATCAATTTCCTTTTTTTTTGAATAAATTCCCAGATCAAATGGTAGCTCTGTTTATAGTTTTTTGAGGAACCTCCATACTGTTCTCCATAATGGCTGTACTAGTTTACCCACCAACAGTGTATAAGAGTTTTCTTTTCTCTGCATTCTCATCAGTATTTGTCATTTTTTTGTATTTTCAATAATAAGCATCCTAACTGGGGTCAGATGATAACTCATGGTGGTTTCGATTTGCATTTCCCTGATAATTAATGATGTTGAGCATTTTTTCATATGCTTTTTGGTCATTTGTATCTCTTCTTTTGAGAAATGTCTGTTCATATCATTTTCCCGGCTTTAAATTGAGTTTTTATTTATTTATTTATTTATTTTGCTGTTAGATGTTTACATTCCTTGTATATTCTGGATATTACTCCCCTGTTGTATAAGTAGTTTACAAATATGTTCTCTCATTCCATAGGTTGTCTTTTCACTCTTGATTGTTTCTTTTGCTGTTCAGAAGCTTTGTAGTTTGATATAAACCCATTTGTTTATTTTCTTTTGCTTCCTGTACTTTTGAGGTCTTATTCATAAAATCTTCTCTCAGACCAATGTCCTGAATTGTTTCCCCTGTGTTTTCTTCTACAAGTTTTAGGTCTTACATTTAGGTCTTTGATCCATTTTGAGTTGATTTTTGTATAGGGTGAGAGGGGAGAGTCTATTCTTTTAAACCTCCACACTGACTCTTGGAATATATGTATATTCAAGTAATATGTTGATTCATTCAACAACCAGTATTTCCTGAGTGCCCACTATGTTCCAGGTTCTCTGCTGGCATGAAGAGTCAATGTTGAGCAAAAATAACCACCATCCCTATTCTTCCAAGCTCACTGTCCAGCAGGGGGACAGACATAAACAAAAAATAACTCATTAATGGAAATCTAATCACAAACTGAAAAGGAAAAGGGAGATAGGACAAGCAAAACTGACCCAGGCTGGATGAGGAAATAAGGTTTCCCTGAGAAGTGGTGTTTTGGCCAAGATCTAAAAGCTGAATAGGAGCTAACAGGTGAAGGAGAAGGTTGTGGGGGGAAAAACATCCCAGAAAGAGAAAATGGCCCTGTGGCAGAAAGGATTATCAACCTTTTAGAAACTGAAATAAGGCTAGAGCAGAGAATGAGGCAGCTTTATCAATACGAGCATTTGTTTCCAGGTGTAGTTGCTGGGCAAAGAGTAAGATGCAATGGATTCTCTAAGATGGCAAACTCTTTGAGAGCAGGGAATTTGTTTTATCCATCTCTGGATACTCTGACCAGTATGGTATTTCTTTCACCCAGAGGATACATGCAATGCTAACTTGTTGATTGACTTAATGAGTAAGTGAATAAATAAATTAGCCTTGACCTCACAAATGCAGGCTATTTGACAAAGCCAGTGAAGTAGCCATTATTCCGCTTGCTCAGCGTTTCCTTTCTAATCCAGGGGGTCATAGTGTGCCCAAGTATATTCTGACCATTTGTTGTAGCCACATAATTGTCGCATGTTAGCGAAGGGTGGTGAGGGAGCCAGGAGTCAAAGCCTTTTTGCATGCAGTTGTGAAAAAAGGGAAGGCCATTGACTGGAGGAGAGAAAGCCTAGAAAATAAAAACTAAAACAGTTTCCTCACCCCTCAACACAGCCTAAGCCCTGGTATAGACATCGCCGATTGCATCCTGAGGCCAAGGCAGTAGCACCCTCCTGATTCCCTGCCTCTCTTGGGGGACTTTTCTGCAGGCAGGCTTTTATCTGATGCTCAATGTTTAGGGTACAGCATTATAAAAGAGTTAACTTTGGGTCTTGAAAAAGGGGACAGGCTATGAAGAAGGTTTTCTTACACTCCACTCTGAGTTTAACCTTCCTTGCTCACCACACATGGACCAAGCTAGACAGCTTGTCTGTTAGAAGAGATGTTCGTGGGACATATAATTTCTATAAATGCTCACTTAGCTTCTTTATCCGAGGAGCTAGAAGGGACAAATTTCATTTCCATACAAAACCCACTTAAAAGGACAAGGTCTCAGAGATTGTCTCAGAATTCACGATTAAGAGTTCTTTCTTCACAGAATTGGAAAAAACTATTTTAAAGTTCATATGGAACCAAAAAAGAGCCCGCATTGCCAAGTCAATCCTAAGCCAAAAGAACAAAGCTGGAGGCATCACGCTACCTGACTTCAAACTATACTACAAGGCTACAGTAACCAAAACAGCATGGTACCGGTAACAAAACAGAGATATAGATCAATGGAACAGAACAGAGCCCTCAGAAATAACGCTGCATATCTACAACTATCTGATCTTTGACAAAAACAAGCAATGGGGAAAGGATTCCCTATTTAATAAATGGTGCTGGGAAAACTGGCTAGCCATATGTAGAAAGCTGAAACTGGATCCCTTCCTTACACCTTATACAAAAATTAACTCAAGATGGATTAAAGACTTACATGTTAGACCTAAAACCATAAAAACCCTAGAAGAAAACCTAGGCATTACCATTCAGGACATAGGCATGGGCAAGGACTTCATGTCTAAAACACCAAAAGCAATGACAACAAAAGCCAAAATTGACAAATGGGATCTAATTAAACTAAAGAGCTTCTGCACAGCAAAAGAAACTACCATCAGAGTGAACAGGCAACCTACAAAATGGGAGAAAATTTTCTCAACCTACTCATCTAACAAACGGCTAATATCCAGAATCTACAATGAACTCGAACAAATTTACAAGAAAAAAACAAACAACCCCATCAAAAAGTGGGCGAAGGATATGAACAGACACTTCTCAAAAGAATACATTTATGCTGCCAAAAAACACATGAAAAAATGCTCATCATCACTGGCCATCAGAGAAATGCAAATCAAAACCACAGTGAGATACCATCTCACACCAGTTAGAATGGCCATCCTTAAGTCAGGAAACAACAGGTGCTGGAGAGGATGTGGAGAAATAGGAACACTTTTACACTGTTGGTGGGACTGTAAACTAGTTCAACCATTGTGGAAGTCAGTGTGGCGATTCCTCAGGGATCTAGAACTAGAAATACCATTTGACCCAGCCATCCCATTACTGGGTACATACCCAAAGGACTACAAATCATGCAGCTATAAAGACACATGCACACGTATGTCTATTGCGGCACTATTCACAATAGCAAAGACTTGGAACCAACCCAAATGTCCCACAATGATAGACTGGATTAAGAAAATGTGGCACATATACACCATGGAATACTATGCAGCCATAAAAAATGATGAGTCCATGTCCTTTGTAGGGACATGGATGAAACTGGAAATCATCATTCTCAGTAAACTATCGCAAGGACAAAAAACCAAACACTGCATGTTCTCACTCATAGGTGGGAATTGAACAATGAGAACACATGGACACAGGAAGGGGAACATCACAAACTGGAGACTGTTGTGGGGTTGGGGGATGGGGGAGGGATAGCATTAGGAGATATACCTAATGCTAAATGACGAGTTAATGGGTGCAGCAAAACAACATGGCACATGTATACATATGTAACAAACCTGCATATTGTGCACATGTCCCCCAAAACTTAAAGTATAATAATAATAAAATAAAAAAGAAGAGTTCTCCTTGGGATAAAACCTGACTGGTTGTTTTAGCCACAGAAACACTGCAGATGTGAAGGCCTAGCTGTGGAAATCAGGCAATGAGATGGAAGACTCTCAGAGGCCTGTGTCTACAACTGCCACCATTCCAGACAGAAAACTCGCAGGGCTGACAAGTTGTTTGCTGGATTCTGCAAATCACATGTGGGGTCAACTCAGATATTGGTATGATGCTTTCAATTACTCCTAAAATAGAAATTGTATGCTGACCTTCTAGCTTTTAACTTCTAAGATACTCTTTCTTCCATTCTTTACTGTTTTTCCTCTTTTCCTCATCTCTTTCTTTGCTCATTATTTCTTTACTCTAGAGGTGGTATCAGATGCTAAAACTGGGCAGTGAATCAGGGGAGCTCTAGACCAGGCTCTTACACTAAGTAGCTGTGTGGCCTGGGGCATGTCACAGAACCTCTTTGGACCTTAGTTTCCTCATCTGTAAAATGGATCAATAGACTTCCTGTGAAGCTACCACTGTGGCTTTGTGCCTCCTTCTTCCCCCAGACAGTTCATTTTTATCTCTCTAGCCCATAAGGCTCTCATCTTCTCTTTCCGATTGTATTCTTCACTTACGTCCCTCTTCTTTTTCCTCTCTCTTCCTTGTTCTTGTGGAACAAATGGAGGATCAGAAGTGAGAACTGGTTTTTATATCTTTGGAGAATAACGGAGACATTTCTAAAGCCCTAATTGGTAAGATAGCCATGCCTACAGGAACAAGAGTTTGCACTGCTTTGATTAGGACAGCCAGCACCATTATATCACAGGCTGAGGAGAAGCCATCGGCTTTCAAAATATCCCAATACATGTTATGAAAATGGACTTGGATAAGAGGGGAGACTGATGGCTTATCTTTCCCTATGCATATCTTGACCTTATTTATTTTCCTTCTATCAAGGACGTGGTCCCATGGTGACTTCTCAGAGGGAGGCCAAGAGATTCCTTGTTTATGCCTCTTCACTCTTCACAGGAGCCCAACTTCTCCCTCAGCAGCATGGTGGATGATGCTGGATAAACTCGCCGGAGATTCTCTGTCCTTTCATCTGCTCTCCCAGATTATACCTTCTTTCTACTTTGTTTTTCAAAGACAAGACCACCTTAGAACATGGCTTCTTCCAAAAAAGCATTTGGCAGCTTTCTTCTAAGCCTGAGGGGAGACTGAGAAGTGGTTTCTTCTCTTTCCTAATGCAGGTATTAAGCAGACTTAATATTCACTTACTCTGAAAAATCCCACTTCACAGAAACATTTTTTAACACGAGCCAAAGCATTTCTCCCTAATTCAGCACAATTGCGCCTGGTTTATATCCATTGATGTTAAATGATTTCCCGTTTAATATCAATTGGAAATGGCTGATTTCCTACCCCAAACAGTACTTAATGTCAATTATGGCAGGCAGGGCAGAGCTGTTTTTCAATTAACTACAGCACTCCATTTTGTTTGCTGGCGAGTGGTGCAAGATACAAGCATACAAAGCTGCCTCGTGAAATGGTGACAGAGAGGGGCTTGGTATTGATTTTGGTGCCTGTTCCTGATCATTCTATTAGGAGGTGGTTATAGGGAGGGGGTGCTTGCCTTTTCCTTTTTCCCCTGGTTTAATGAGAACCTACTCTTCATCAGAGAATCTTTTGGTCTGGCAATGACCAGAACTTGTTGGGGAAAGCACAGCACTTACGCCATCAACACTCTTGCTGGACAGAGTTCATAGAGATGTGGAGGGGGATGTGGATTCACAGAGAAGATTGAGACTATGATGTGAATTCTAGTTATACCCAAAGTGTGGGTGTGGGTGCAGGTGTAAGGTGTGAGGCTAAGATTGACAGCTATCATTTATTGAACACCTGTTGTGGGTTAACAACTTGATGTTATTTTGAATCCTCTTAATAACCTTGTAAGCGATAGTATATGCTTGTCTCATGGGTGTCCATATCTAAGGCTGATAGGATTGTCTAATACCATAGAGCTATTCAGCAGCTGAAACTAGAGCTCAAATCCAGGACTGTCTGATCCTATCTCTCGGATCAGCCTTCCTTTCTAATGAAACTGATGGTTGACAATATCCCTGGTGGTTCTACGTAATCCATAGGGCGATGCTTCTTAAGATATTGGAGGGTGGTGCCAGGGTGATGCTTCTTAAGATATTGGAGGATGGTGGCAGAGGGGAATGGGATTCCTGAGTCTAGAATCCAAAGGTCTACACAGTCTCGTTTTTGTGCTGCTGCAATCCTTTTATGATGCCTTGCGCTTTCCCACCTTTCTGTGTGTGAAAGGCTTTTCTCACTCTTCTGCCTATGTTAATTCCACCCACATTTCAGGGCCAAGCTTGAGTTGTCTATGAAACGCTCCTTGACTGCACTGTCCACCTTGGGCCCTCTCCACTGAACATTTACAGCATTTTGCTCTATGGTCTTTGGCTAACATTTTTTCACTTATGGCTGTAGAAAATTTCCCTGAGAACAAAAACCATGAAGAGGAAAAAATTTTGCATTCTTTGGGGGCTAATAGGGCTGGCTGAAATCTACTTTTGTGATTCCTCAGCTTATTTGTTATTCGTTCAGCAAAGATTTATTAAATGCCTACTGTGTGCCAAGCATTATGCTAGGAGCTATCGATGCCAAATAGCTTATATCCCAGTGGGAGGAATAGACAGTAAGGGGACAGCTTCAGCGGAGGATAGTAGGTACTATGGGATTGCCCAAGACAGAAGCACTTACCTTAATGGTGTAAGTTGGGGTAAGTAGAGGGTAGGTAGAAGAGTCAGAGAATTTTCTTTGGAATGCATATCTGAATTGAGTTTTGAGGAGGTGTTTAAGCAACAGCAGGTAGGGAACAGAGAGGGATGGGAACCTGAAGGCAGAAGACAGCAGACACATGAGCAGAGGATGACACGGGCCTGACAGGTTACTGAAACTTTTGAGTCTCAATCCTTCATCAATTCTACAGCCTTCATCGTAGGGATGATGTAAGGATTGGTAATAGCACACATGTACTGAGTTCTTACTCTCAGGCTTGCATTAATATGAGTTCTTTATTTGTATTAACTTGAATCTTCATAATGATTTTATGAAGTAGGCATTGTTATTATACTCATTTTATAGATGAGGAAACTGAGGCACGAAGAGTTTAATGAGCTCACGCAACATAACCAAATTAGTAAGCAGTGGAGCTGGAATGCAGACCTGGTGGTCCAGCTCCTGAGGCTAACATCTTAGCCATTAATCTATGCTGTTTTAAAAACCTCATTCAGACACTGCACGGTACACACAAAACACACACTGAAATAATCACCGCATTCATAATTGTTGCCTTGATTTCTTGGTTTCTTTGCTTATATATTATATATTTTAAAAATCTTTCTCTCAGTAAAGACAAGTTCTTTTCTCTCCAGAACAACACCTTCTGTGGTATAGGACTGTACTCTCTACACAGTGATTTTACATCCCTTCCCCACACACATACACTTCGGGGCATATTTCAATACTGTCCATATAAAGAATACCTGAAACAAAACAAAACAAGACACTCAGATAAATGCTTGTGCAGATGAAAGTTGCCAGTGAATTAGGAAAAAGTGAAGCTTCTTGTTTCTAAAAACTTATTAGGTATCAGAATGCCAAAAATTTCTTATGGGGTATTGTCAGTAGCATGGACAACTCGTTTCTTAGCTACTCTTTCTAAAATGGTTGGGAATGAGCTTTCTGGGAAGTTGTCTTGAGTGTTGAGATTCCAGGCTAGCTCATAACATTTTTTTTTTTTTTTTTTGAGAAAGGGTCTCGCTCTGTTGCCCAGGCTGGAGTGCAGTGGCATGATGTCGGTTCACTGCAACCTCCGTCTACCTGATTCAAGCAATTCTCCTGTCTCAGCCTCCTGAGTAACTGGGATTACAGGTACCCGCCACCACACCCAGCTTATTTTTGTGTTTTTTGTAGAGACAGGGTTTCACCTGGCCAGGTGGCCAGGCTGGTCTCGAACTCCTGATCTCAAGTGATTTGCCCGCCTCGGCCTCCCAAAGTGTTGGGATTACAGGTGTGAGCCACCATGCCTGGCCACTCCTAACATTTTTTTTTTAAGGTTGTTCAGGTGTCATACTTGCTAATATAAATTACACTTCTCTTCCTGACCGATTTATTTGGAGGAAATATCAGATGCCAGTGCATGGGCTGAAAAATACAGTTTATTTCCCTAGTATTGCACTACCAGCACTTGAAGATGTACATTTTTCTTTTTTCCCTTCCCGTGTCTTCCATTGACCTACATGAGATATTCTATATATCACACATGTCTCTGAGATATTCAGGTTTTCACAAAAATCTGTGGGATTATTTAGTAGGAACAGTTGATGATAATCTGGATTTTCTTTGAAATTCTTATTTATTCTTAAGTAGGATTTAGTCTTTAAAACTTAAGCAATAAAAGTCATACTTAAATGTGATCACTTTTATTTTGGTACAAGTTTTTGAATTTAAGATCAACCTTAAACATGAAAAGGGAAGGAGAATGAAAGGAGATGTTCATATGGAGGGGGCAAGGCTCACGAGGCTCTTTATAACTCATTGAGCCTGCACAGCATTGTTTACAAAAATGGTACTGTACCAATGATAACATTTATGCAGCCATTTCTAGCCTAGACAAGCAAAGAGGGTTTTGCTATTTGACATTAGGCAATATTTATGGACATTATTCCAGGCATCCTTGCAGGATTTCAGAATGTCATGAGAATAAATATCTTCTTTAATTCAGACCAGCTCACGGTCAATGCATAGAAGATAGACCTTTGTACTCATTTTTACCCCACATCTCACTCACAAGAGTTGTTATTTGCCTTGATTGAAAGCATTCTTCTCAAGGGTGTGGCTTTTAGAGTTGTGAAGAATAGGCAAAGAAGAGGTTTATGAAGAAAGGAGAAGTTTTTATACAGTGCCTCCTCCGTGCCTGGTACTGTGCTAGGCAGGTTTTAAATACATTTGTAGTTCCTCAGAGGAGCCCCAGTCTCTATACCTGACCTCTGTGTCCCCGGGACTTACTCTTTACAATAGTAGGTGGGATTATGCCAAATAATCCCAGGCGTTGCCAAAAACAAACAAACAAACAAACAAAACCCACAAACAAACAGGTATTGGGTATAAGCTAGGACATCAGGCCCAAGCTATCATATCCATCTTACAGATATGGTGGAAAGATGGTTTTAAGGTCCCTGGGCAGAAATTCTCGACATTTGGCTTAGGTTTCTCTTTGGTGCCTTTAATTCCTCCCCTGCAAGTGTACCTAATCCAACTGCTAATTAAGGGAAAAAATAGAGACAGCAGATGAGCAGTATGATTTTTTTTCTCCTTTTGAAGCAATTTAAACCTTTGGAAGGTACACAAATGTAGCCCTATTATTCAAGTTAACTTATAATCCCTCCCCCCTTCACCACAAGGAATTTACGAACCTGGAGGAGCTAGAAGTCCCTTAGCAAAGTAAATAAAACTGTAACTCAGGGTTGCATACTTCCAAGGATCCTCTATCAGCAGGTTTTATTTTCACACCAGAGGTGAAATGATAATTTGATGAGCCACATTTTGTCCCATTGAGAGCAGCCAAGAGATTGCATGCGTGATGCAGGAAGAGAGGGGCTGATGGGGCAGCTGTCTGTGCGTTAGCACACAGCAGCTGTCCTGGTCCTGGTGACAACAATGATGACAACAAGAGCTGGCACTTGCTGAGCCAATACCATGTGTCAGGTACCGTTCAAACATGTCTCAGCCTCACCACAACCCTTAGAAACAGACATTGTTATCTGTTATCTCATCTCCATTTTACAGATGAGAAAACTGAGGTTTCTAGAAGTTTGGAAGTTTTGGATATTTTTCCAATAGAAATTAAGTGAGAATATGACCCCACACAATTTATCTGCATATAGGAAGTTATCTGAGTGCAGAGAATAGACTCTGGTAAGGAGGGCGTAGAATTGGCTAGTGTTTTCTTTTTAGAAAGAGAGACATTTCCTCTTCTTCTTTTCCCTTTGCATTCCCCATCTTCCCCTTTCAAAGTAGAGAGTGTCCACTGTACTCAAGTCAGGAGGCCTATGTTCTGGTCCTAGCCCTACGAGTCAACACGTTCTTGAACAAATCCCTTCCCCTCTTCTGTCATCAGTTTCCTTACTTGCAAAATGAAGGGATGGGCAACATGGGTAGCTGATGTCTAGGACCTGTGTTCCTCAATTTCAGTGGTTCCATGATTCCATAAACCAGGGTGGTAAATCTTTCCCTCTCAACTCCTCATCCACCCTTGTGTGTTGGACAGCAATGCTTCTCTCTCAAATGTGCAAGGCACTGAAAAGAAAGCAAGTTGTTTTTTTTTCAGTGCTGTATACCAGATGACCTTGATGTGATAGACTACAGGATCTGGTGACACTGCACACTCAGTACTATTCAACACTTTGCCTGAAAGGGAGGAAGGAATGGATTTATTGACTTGCGACTTTGACTCGGGCCTGTGTATCAGGTCTGTTATTATGTGGAATGATTAGGCTGCAGTGGCAGGGACAAGTTAAACTAGAACAACAAAAGACCTCCTTAACCTTTACCTGGACACAAGGCCATTCATAATGACTTGCATAGTTTGGAAAACCAAGTCTGTCCCGGAGCACTCAATACTTTTGCAGCCCCAGCAAATGAGCAGGAAAGGGGAAGATGGATGGGTGAGGGAGATGAAATGTAATCCAATTCTGCATAGTCCTGTTTAGAATTCTGAGTTCAGGTCTGTGTCAAAAAACAGCTATGACTTAGAGATCATCATCATTTTCTTTGGCTTGAAAAAGGAATTTGAAACCAGATGCAATGGTTGCTCGCTGAGAAGACTTCCAACTATTTGTTATCCTCTAGAGCAAATTATGCTGTTTCTGAAAAATATTTTCCCTCTTGAAGGAACCATGTGCCTTCTATTAATGTGAAAGGAACTGAATATGTGGACCTTTCAAACACACACACACACACACACACACAATCAAACACAAAGTCTCCTTGAAAAGCTAAAAAAGCTGCAGCCATCTCAAGCTTCTCTCACTTCTGAAGGATCCTTTCCCCTCTAGCCCAGCTCCCTGGCTCAGTCTGATAAGTCAGGTTTTTGGCAGAATCGCTGCAGTAGCAATCATTTCAAAATCCTGGGCAGGATGGATTTTTTTCAGATACCTTTCCCTAAAAATGGTAAGTTTTAATGCATCTGGCTATGACACAAGAATTAGAGCATCAGGGTATTACAGCTTGAGGAGAACTTATCCATCACCTAACCTAAAGGTAAGCCAGCCTTTTCTTTAAACCAGGTAGTAAATATTTTAGATTTTTCCAGCCAGTCATTCTCTGTCACAACTGAGAATGCAGCCATAGACAATACATAACCGAATGGTTGTGTCTATATTCCAATAAAACTTTACTTTCAGAAACAAGTGGCAGGCCAGAGTTGGCCCATAGGCTGTATGTAGCTTGCTACACACAGGTTAGACTCCAGCCTTCTGGCTACATACAGGTTAGACTCCTACCTCAAGGTTACACTCCTGATCTAATCTTGATCAAGTGATAAAGGCTAAAGGCCGGAGAAGTCAAGAGGCTCATCTGAGCCAACTTGGTCAGCTGGCAGCAAAGCTAGGAGTGGAGATATGTAGAGGGGAATCAGACACTTAATTCTGGGGTCGCAGATCTGGAGACTGTAGTCCACCTGAACCCCTTAATATTTCAATGCAATTTATTGTAGAAATTAATTTATAACATAGAATGTGAAAACCATGCTTGATTAGGAGAGGCTGTGGCTGGAGTGGAAATGAACTAAATCCTTCCCAGCATTGAGATTCAGATTTCGGCGTCCGTGCCTGGGAGACTTGGGAAGGGCTGGTTCTGACAGATGCCAGATTGCAGAAAAGGACAGTGGGGCTTTGCAAGAAACACCCCCATCTCAGGCAGGCACTCATGCATACAAGCACACACATACACACACACGCATGGGGAGTAAGTCTAGGAGGAGTGGCCCAACTTAGCCTTAGTCTCTTTATTTGGTGAAGGACAGTAGTTTTGGGGCAATAAAAAGCTCTACTAAAGTCCCACTGCCCTGGTCACCTGGGGGCACTCATGAATCCAAGCCATAGGAAAACTGAAAAAAATTAAACCATAGCCAGTCCTCACTTAACATCATTGATAGGTTCCTGGAAACTGCGACTTGAAGTGAAATGACGTAGAAGGAAACCATTTTTTTTCTCATTGGCATATAGTAAGCCAATGTTGAAGGAAATAGCATTATTTGAGGACCTGCTGTACATTGTTTTGCTTGAAGGTGAAGTTTCTGAGACTCTATTGAAAATGTTAAGTGAGGACTTACTGTTCTAGGAGCATGAGTCCTCCCCTCTCTGCGGGGAGAGTTTATGCCTCCACCCCCCTCAACAAAACAGCACAGCAAAAAAGAACATGTATTTCTTTTCATGATGAAGACCAGTGATGTCTGGAAATCTGGAGTGAGGCAGTAATGAAGCAACATCTGGAGTCAGCTAAGAAAGTGGGTGTCAAGGGTGATAGAGGTGACAGGTGGGTCAGTGCCACCCCCTAGGTGTCAGGTTGGCCACTGTGCAGACATTTGCAGAAGCATGAAATACAGACGATCCAAAGCAGACTATGATAGCACACAGGGGCAGTGGCAGAGAGAAGACACTGCACAAAGTGTTGGGGAGATCTATAGTGACTTGGCATCAGTGTGTTAGAGGCTCAAGACAAGCATCAGCAACATGGTGGGTCAGTGTCCTTGGCATGGGTGTGGATGACTCTAGAGAAACAGAGCTTGCCTGAGAAGGGTAGTGATACTAATACCTGTTTATTACAACAGTTATACTTACAGTTTCTAGGCATCTACTGTATGTCAAATGCCATGCTATCTGCCTTTTAGGTGTTATTTGATCCACACAACAGTCCTGCAAGGTAGTACTGTCACTATCTTCTGTGCTAGTTAGCCACTGCTGTGTAACAACCCCCCTCCTACCATGCTAACATTATAGGCTAACGGTGGCCTATAATGTAAGGCATTTCTTTCACATTCCCATTACATGAGGGCTGCAGGTTGGCTGCAGCTCTGCTCCAAGCTGAAGGTCAACTGTGGGTCCATTCATGGGCTTTCTCATCCTGGGACCCTGGCTAAAGGAGCCGTCCTTATCTTGGATATGAACTCATGGTGGAACAGTGCGAGGAAAACACAAGACCAGCTGAACTTTGTAATAACTTTTAAACACACACCCATTTAGGCACACACATATATTTACTGAATCATTTGAAAGTAAGGTGCAGACGTTATGACACTTCACTCTAAATACTTCTGAATGCACTTCTTAAAAATGAGAACAGTTTTTTAAATAATCATATTACCATTACCATACCTTAAGCTTCTAAGTTGTCATTTATAGCTAGTTAAGTTTTGGTACCAGCATTCAATCAAGGTTTATATATTACATTTCGTTATGATGTTTCTTTAGATTTCTGTAACTGCTTGGATGTTATGTATATCACATGCGTGCAGATGCCACTGGCCAAAGGAAATCATGGCCAAGCCTGATAGTAGGGCAGGGAAGCATTCTCTGCTTGCTGAGAGGCACAGCAAGTCATATGACAGGGGAAGGAAAGGGTACTTTTGACTAATAAAATCAATCATACCATCATGGTTTTATAAATGAGAGAGGAGTCATTATATTACATAGCCATGCATTCTTAAGCATTCATTCATTCACTATTTTTTTTAAAGTTAAGGGATACACAGCTGATTTAATGATATGGGAAATCTCTTATCTCCTCTTGTCCCCAGTACCTACATTCACTTTGGCAACTGCAAGTGAGTACCTGGCAGGTGGTGGATACTATGCCTGTAGAATCAGGGACAAACCTAGAGCATCTTAATTTAGAGCCTGTAAACTTGAAGCTTAGGCAATATTCAGATTACAATTTTTAAATTCATGCTACAAATACTTTCTTGCTGTTGCGTAAGAAAGCTTTTCTTCAACTATGCCCAATCCTCAGTGGTACCATAATAACTCCAATCTTTCAGAGAGTTGATCATATTATTTTCGAGATAAGACCACCCTTGGAAGCAGACTGACTTGTGTGGTTGCTTTGGGGTGAGATCTGAGGAAGAGTTTTCCCCTATCTTTTTATTATGAACATTTTCAAGCATATAGAAAAGTTGGAAGAATTGTACAGTGACCACAAAGTTTCAAAAATTGTTACTTGCCCTATCTGTAAATATCTACACAAACACACACACACACCACACACACACACAGACACACACATATATTTACTAAATTATTTGAAAGTAAGTTGCAGATGTCATGACACTTCACTCTAAATACTTCTGAATGTACCTCATAAAAATGAGAATGTCCTTTTAAATAATCATATTACCATTACCATATCTTAGAATAATTCCTTAAGCTTCCAAGGTGTTATTTATAGCAAGTAAAATTTTGGTACCAGGATTCAATCAAGGTTTATGCATTGCATTTAGTTATGATGTTTCTTTAGATTTCTGTAACTGAGAAATATCCAACATACTCCTAATATATATCCATATTATATATAATAGACAATATATATTCTATATACTGTATATATTTTATATATAATATATTGTATATTATATATACTGTATATATAGATTATATGTAGTATATAGATTATATATAATATAGTATATATACTATATAATATATATACTATACTAATAGTATAATAAAAAATCTATTAGTATTATATACTATATATGCTATATAGTATATAATAATATATAATATATAGTATAATATATATAATTAATAGTATAATATTTACTATATATTTATATACAAATATATATTATATATACTACATATAATATACTTATATGTAGTATATACAATATATAGTATATATAATATGTATATATAAGTATATACATTATATATAGTATACATATTATTATATATAAAATATATTGTATATATTTTATATAATATATATACTACATATATATTTATAGTATATATAATGTATATATGCTACATTTACATTTATAGTATACATAATATATAGTATATATACTACATTTATATTTATAGTATATATAATATATAGTATATATACTGTAAATACTATACACTATCTGTACTATATAGTATATATACGAATATAAGTATATATAGTATATATACACTATATACTATAAGTATATATACTATATATAAGTATATATACTATATATAAGTATATATAGTATATATACACTATATACTATAAGTATATATAGTATATATACACTATATACTATAAGTATATATAGTATATATAAGTATATATATTATTAGTATATATTATATATACTATATATACTAATATTATATATAGTATATATAGTATATAGATTATTAGTATATATACTATATATACTATATATACTAATATTATATATAGTATATATAATATATTTGGTATATATACTTTATATAAATATTTTATATATATACTTTATATAAATATTTTATATAAATACTTTATATAAATACACTTTATATAAATACTTTATATAAATATGCTTTATATAACTACTTTATATAAATACGCTTTATATAAATACTTTATATAAATATGCTTTATATAAATACTTTTATGTATATATTTTATATATATATATATTTTATATATATATAAATATGTAGTTTGTTTTTTTGAGACAGGATCTCACTCTGTTGCCCAGGCTGGGGTGCAGTGGTGCCATCATAGCTCACTGCAGCCTCCAGCTTCTGGGCTTAAGTGATCCTCCCACCTGAGCATCCTGAGTAGCTGGGACTACAGGCACATACCACTATGCCTGGCTAATAAAAAGAAAATTTTTGTAGAGACAAGGTGTTGCCATGTTGCCCAGGTTGGTTTCAAATTACTGGTTTCAGGCCATCCTCCCACCTTGGTCTCCCAAAGTGCTGGCATTACAGGGATGAACCATAAAGCCTGGCTTATTATTTTTTTTGTTAATAGTAGTGATTTAAAAAAAAAAACAGAGAATAAGACAACTGTCTTATAGAATGTCCCAGGATTTGGATTTATTTGGCCATTTTCTCTTGGTGTCATTTAATTTGTGCCTCTGCCCCCTGTATTTCCTATAACTAGCTGGAAGTTAGCTCAAAAGGTCTGGCAGTATTCTCATTAGACCTCAATGGCAAGAATACTTTACAGGTAGTCCTGCATGCTTGATATTGCTTCTCACAAGCAGGCACATGGATTAGGCTGTCCTACTCTCAGTGATATTGCTTGATCATTTGGTTAAGGTGCCGAGTACAAGTGCTCTCTATGACTGGTTTATATTTATCCCTTTGTGATTTGGGGTGGTACGTTGAAATCTTGTGAATATTTGTTCTTCATAAGCCTTTCACCTAATGGTTTTAGCATCCATTGGAGATCCTGGCCTGAAGCTACTATTTCACTGAGTGTGCACAGTATCACTCACTAATGAAGATAAACTACAATTCTCCTAAACAAGCTAGGTGAGTGCATCATTTCTTTTCTCTTTACTAATCATGTTTCAGAGGGAGAAGTTGGCCATGTCACCTCTAACACTGGCAAATACAATTTATTTTTTGTTTGCTTTGTCCTGTGTTTGTTTGTATCACTATGAACTCATAGATTTTAATTTACTCACCGTGTTATAATATATTATAGTAGTTTGTTTGATGTACAAGCAATCCCAAATTTGGCCAGTGGAAGCCCCTTGGAGTGGATACTTGTGTTCTTTCGACTCAGTTTTTTTTTTTGTTTGTTTGTTTTTTTTAGTCCTAGAGTGCTTCTTTTCTTTTTGGTATAATAAGATGTTCCAGGATCGCCACTGTGTTTTCCCTACCTTCGACCTGGAAATAGTGATTTCTCTAAGGAACTCTGGTTCTATTTGTAAACAGTGGGGTTCATAAGTAGATCTAAGCTCTGGGGATGTTCATCCTTTGAGGCATCATTGCTTTTCAGCCCTGTCTGTGGATCTGTCTATCTATCTAGCTGTATCATTCAGATGTAAGCTTACAAGTTTTTAATTAACTTATTTGATTTTATTTATGTCATTCTTTTATTCTTATATTAAAGGTATGGGTTCCTAATAATATTAACATACTCACTTATTTGCTGAATCCTACAATCTAGCTAATATAGCTTCCAAATTAGTCTCAGTTGTCATTTGATTGGCCTATGAGCATATCCAGATCTCCGTTACTCCATAAAGTTCTTCCAAGTTTGAAGTGTTCCTTGTCTATAAAATAATATTAATTATATCTAGAAAATAGGGTTGATGCAATAATTAAGTCAGTGCCTACAAAGTGCCCATCATAATGTCTAGCATATTGTATAATGTGAAATAAGTATCTGCCATTTTTATTAATATTAAAAATAACCTAATATGCAAAATGACTAGATGTCCTCAAGTTTATGCATTTTATACTGTTGGAGTGGAGGAGAACTACCCCAATTTGACATGATTTATTATACAAAATACAAAATACAACAAAGAAGGCAGCTGTCCTCTTATTCAGAGTAGTATGTTTCTTCCTGGAAAATCTCCTAATTTTTTCCAATTGGCAACAACAGATTAATATCAATGAATTCCACGAGGGAAAGGAAGTTTTGAGAAATACAGTGGGTGGTAGCCTTGAGATGTGAAAACTAAGAGGTGAGAGTGAAAGGGAGTCAATAAATAGATAAGCCAACTAAAATGTGCAACTGTGTGAGGTTATTTAGTGTGAGGAACAAGCAGCTTCACATTATTTCATTGCCCCCCTTACTACTGAGATCAAGTTTCCCAAAGAAAGTTAGAGATAACCATAGCAAAGGCTGATATCTGAGGACAGTAGAAATTAATTAGAAACAAATGACTCTCAACTTTTGATTCTGCACATGAAAGGCTTTATTTCTGGGAGTCACTTGAAGATTCCTGTTTTGTAACTATGGTAATATAG
The DNA here is from genome assembly GCF_006542625.1 of Nomascus leucogenys. NCBI lineage: Eukaryota > Metazoa > Chordata > Mammalia > Primates > Hylobatidae > Nomascus > Nomascus leucogenys. Next base: position 24,422,336 of record NC_044394.1, on the reverse strand, counting down.
CTGGACCCAGAGGGGTTCAAGACCTATAGCCAGTCTTGAGAGTATGGGAGTGCCTGAACACATGTGTCAGGCAGATTGGAATCTGTCCCAGGCACTAGAGGATAGTGACTAAGAGAAATAGCTTCAGAGTCAGACTGCCTGGGCTGAAACTCACTTTTTCCATTATTAGCCATGTGCCCTTGGGCTAATCACTTATTTGTGCCTCAGTTTCCTCATCTGTAAACAGGAATAATAATATTTTCCTCATGGCATTATTGTGAAGTTAAAAATGTTTAAACTATGCACAGTACATAAATTCATTAAACAGTAGTTCAATGAATAGTGTCATTACCGATTCCTCCATTACTATATAAGTGAGAGGTAACTCATTTTTGTGCCCAGCCCTGAAAGCACAATATTATCTGCCAGGGATAAGGCTTTGTAAGTAGCCAGGGATGAGCATCTTTCCTTCTGTCATAGCCTAAGATGGTAGGGGGCAGATGTAGAGCAACTCAAGCTGGAGAGATCTGGTCAGTTGAAGTCGAGGTGGGAGAGGAGAGGTGGTGATGAGAGATGCTCACAGAACCCAAGCAAGAGGCGTGCAGACATCGTGGTATGTGCAGCCAGGTGAATCACTGAAGAGCATCACAAGAACACCTGGTCCAGTGAGTTGAGATTGAGACCAATGAGTTCATTGTTGAGGTTGAAGGCAAGAAACTGAGCAGAGACAGGTTGAAAAAGGGTCAGGCAAGCCGAGATGTGGTGGTGAACACAGATCATGACCACAAGGTAGACTGTGGTTTGGCCAGCTGTCTTTCCAGGAAATCAAACCAAAAATCTAGAGGTCATTTTGACAACCTGTCACTCCGTATATTCCAATCCTTGCTTTTACCTCTCAAAGCATTTACTTTTTTCTTCATTTCCACCTTCAGCTCCATACTTCACCAACCCAAATCATCTTTTGCTTGGACTGGAAAAGACCCCAAACTGATATCTCTGCTTTCATACTGCTTCCATCCTTTCTTTTTTTTCATCCTGCATCCAGAGAGACTTTTAAAAAAATCAATACGATCATGTGTCAGCCCTGATTCTTAGGGCAAAACTGAAATTCCTTACTGAGTGTGGCCAAACTCTACGTGTCCTAATGCCATGTCTTTTGCCAGGATCTCCGTGCTGTGCTTCAGCATCACTGGCCTTCCTTCAGTCCCTAGTCCTCAGCACAATGCACCCAGTCTTGTGACTGCTGTTGCCTCTATCTGGGGCACTCTTCCCCCTCCTTTGATCTACCTAACAGTTCATCCTCCCAATCACAAGTCAGGCATCAGGGAAATTATCCCTGATCTCCTGATCAGGTCAATCTTCCCTTTCTGTTTTAGGCCCTTGTAGAGCACCATCAATTTCTCCACTGTGGCACTTACAAAGTTGAAATTCCTTATTTACTTGCAAGTCATTGGTTAATAAGCTCTATGAAAGCAAGAATCATATTTTCATTTGCTCGGCATTATATCTCTAGAGTAAAATATGCTGTTTAGAATATAGTAGGCACCAAATAAGTCTTCATTTACTGACTAAATGCGTGCATGCATGAGTGAATGGGCACATTAATGAACAGCAGAGACTACAGCAGAATTAGGGCATGGGATTGTATAACAGTACTGGCTCATCAGGAGGCATCAACAGCTGAGTCCTCTTATCTGTGCATGGCTCAGATTTTCCCTAAACAGACCCATCCCTTGGGCGGACCCCTCAAGTTCAGGAGGGGTCTTCATTCTTCTACACGGTTCGGGAGTGTAGAGGCGGCATTTGGTTGGTTCATCTCTGCATCCTCAGTGCAGTGTGTTGCATTTAGTGGGCACTGAGAGTTTTTCCCTGAGTGAATGAGTCCCTGAAGTGCTGCCCGGGGAGAAGCAATTCCCCACATTCTTATCTTCTCTACCATTTTACTGTTGCACAGTTGTGCTGGGATGTCCAGTATCCATTGAGGTTGGTATAGGACCTCTCGTTGGGAGAGGAACTTGAACACTGTATCTTGATGTTTTAGGCCATTCATGATCAGAAGTTTAGCCTCTCCATTCCCACCCCTGCCATGTTTTGACACGCCAAACCCAAGCTCTCTCTTCTGGGGTGAGATTAGGCCAGGGTTGTTGTCATTTCCCTAGAATGCTAAGCTTGGTAAGGAATTGTCCCCTCCAAGGCCTCGGTGTACCTCTGTTTCCTCAGTGACTCTGTGGAAGTGGCATTTTTGGAAAGGATAGACCCAGGCCCCGGTTTCCTGGCAGCCAGAACTGGAGGGATTGTGTAAGCTGAACCTTATACTTTCTGTCTGCACTTTACAAACATCTCATTCTTTATTTCTCTCCAACAACAGTGATGACCCTTTGGCAAGTCCTTAGTGCTAAATTTCCTTTTTATGGAAGCAGCAGTAAAAACTCGAGGGCCTTTGATAGGCATTGCTGGGCTGTTGCATGGATGTAAATCACCTGGGCATTGGCTGGATACGGTCGACAGATTTCTAGGTTCAGTGAAATTTTCCTTTCCCAAATAAATCAAATTATGACCTATGAAGGTCTAGGCTAGCAAACACTTCCAAAGCCACTGAGTTTGGGCTGAGGTTGGAGCTTGTCCTGTTTGGGTGGTGGGCACAGGTTTTGTGGTGAGCATGAAAGGAAAATGTACTAAGGTAGAGTTTTGCACATTTCCCATGTGCCTGAGGATTTTGGAACTTTTGCCCTTGGTTCTTTAAATGAAATGAAATGGAAAGCATACATAAAGGAAGCTGAGGAAGTTTTGAAATGAGCATGGAGAATTTGACCCAAGTTTTGGGTGGTAGAGAAGTGTGGAGTGTGTGTGTGTGTGTGTAACTGTAAACTCGGTGACTTCTTGTTGAAGTTTCTCCATAGCCAAAAAAAAAAAAAAAAAAAAAAAAAAAGAGAGAGAGAGAAAGAAAGAAAAAGAAACTTCTATAGCTAAACCCTTATAAGGCATTTTTATGTGGAATGGTATTGAGAAGATCTGCCTTTAGAAGGAATTGGAATTTTAGCATTGTTCCCAAAGTGTTGATTATCTCGTTGTGACTGAAGGTACCTTGAGGGTCAGAGGGACCTGTGTATTTGCTTTTGGACTTTGCATATCATTTCAAATGGTATATTATTTCTACTTATAACCCAAATTCCCAAGAGTCTTTTTACTATAGAGGTCTGAAACAGAAATTTTAAAGGGACACGAAGTATCCAGAATGGGTAATTTAGGAAGACACCCACCCTACCCCTTACCTGCAGGAGAATCATCACAAATGGAAATGAGCATTCAGCATCCCTAAAGCCAAGTATCAGTCAGGTGGAGGACCGCCTGCTTGAGGTAGCACTGACACTCACTAATGGCCCAGTTATCACAGAATAGCATATTGCCATTAACAACTGATTATACACCTTATTGGGTAGCTCATAGCTAATGGGACTTGTCACAAGATCTCAGAAGACTGGGCTTATGATCTGCTGATAAATAGATGTGTGGTACACGTGGGTCAGTCATTTCCTTGTTAAGGAGAAAGGAGGAAATGAAGTGACAGCTTCAGCAGACCCACATAGACTGTGCTACATGCCTGGCTGGAGTCTGGCATCAGGACATGAGCCTCGGGGTGGGCTGAAGTGCAGCAGGACCTGTCTCCATTCTGGTCCTGCAAATAAAAAGGGTGGATGTGGATGAGGGAATGCTAGGGAGATTTTTTTAAAAGTGCATTGGAACTTCAGCATTTCAAAGGAAGGTGTTCTCCCAGCGCTTCCCCTGGGAGGCTGGAACTCTTTCTAGAGGTGCTGTCTTTGTTCTTGTAATTCCTTTGTGGGATTTCCTGAGGGAGTGGTGTATTATTTTTGAGTGTCCTCAGTTGTGTCAAATCTTTGAAGGAGTAATTTGCAAATGTGAACTAAATAGGGATGGGAGTGTTACTGTCGACTAGTACTGTATAATTTAAACAGTGGTTGATGTCTACTGCCCATTTTGATCCAATTATCCAAGGTTATAGCAAAGTAGGTCTGAGGTGTGCCACAAATGCAGATGTGTGACATTATTTTATTTAAATCAGTTAAGTCTGATTTAGCTCAGGTTGATGAGAAATGCTGCCTCACTCTTTTTGGTACAGGGTAGGGGTGAAGACAGTTCCTGAGGCCCTCTGGTATCAGTCCACCCTGGGCGCTGCTCACCCTAATCTGCATTGGCTCCTTGAACTTGTGAATGCAGTGCTTCCTCAGCACCATGCTTTTGCCAAGGCTGGGGGCCTTCCTGTCTAGGCTAAGCCTCTTTAATTTCATTATGCTGACACCCAGCCAGAGGCCTATAACCTCTGCATGGCATTGCAAGAGTCCTGGATTCTAACTTCTCTCTAAACCTACAGGCCACCTTCTCAGTCTTGGGGAATCTCCAAATTCAAAGGCATTTTTTTCTTTCCCTATGCTTCAAGGAGTGCAAACTTTTAGGAGAAAAACCCTGATAGGGACTTCTCTGCAGGCAACTTCTGCTTTCAACCTTCAAAATCCTCCTCTAAAGTGAGGAATGCAAAGGACTTGGCTACTCATTGGGAACCAAGGAGGGGGAAATACAGTTAGAACAAAACACATAATAATATCTCCGCACATTATGCTGCTGTGATAGTGATGGTGATGACATGATGATGATAAGAATGATGATTTATACTGGCATATTGCTTTCCAATTTCAAACTACTACCTGGTGTGATTCCCACCATAAGTCAGGAAGATAGGATAGTATGCCAAAAGGAAAGGGAAACTCAGAGAAGTTTCTTGAGATGGCCAAGGTCACACAGCAAGTGAGTAGCCACAAGTCCTCATTTGTGGGTCCAACATTGTTTTCTCTGAAGATCACATGTTGCTCTTCCCCGTTTGGTGGACACCAGAGTCTTCCGGGGGAAAGTGACTTCAAGTGACTTAGAGACAATCGGATCCAGGACACCCAGGGATGTCAGGAGTGGGGACCCTGAGACTGGCTACAGCTCTGCAAACTCTTTCTGCTCTCTGGGCAGGAGGGGTAGCTGTTAGGTCAGACATAATTTGACCCCCTGCCATAGGAGATGGGTTCTCCTAGAAAGGAAAGAAAGTTTATTTTGGTAATATTTTCTCCTCTGCATCAATCTTCCTAAATTTCTACTATTTTTTTCCTTGTACCAGGACTAGCTGTTTACCTAATTATTCTGCCAGTGAAAGTGGTTAAGGGTTGGACAGAGGAGGCAGAAAAAGATTGCACTAGAAGGAAAGAGAAATGTTCTGTTTTTCCAGAGAGACACAGATTTATTTCAGTTTTAGTATCTCTTATTCAAATTCATCAGAAGTAATTAATGAAAGCTAGAAGAAGGCACGCACACACACAGAGAGACACACACATACTCCTTCCTAGGATTTTTTCATTCTTACTTGAGTTATGTTGAGCTGTTTGGTCTATTGGTTCAGTACCCCAAGCCTAGTGCAGTATTGTCATCCCTTGCTTTACAACACAGTCATTATATCCCTAAACCACATTGTGATACACAGTGCCTTCTGTTTACGACTCCCGAAACTCCCACTCCATATATCACCTGCCATAAAACCCATCAAACTGCTGCTACTAAAATGGTGCACAGTGGTCTAAGCAGGAGCCAGGCAAATTGTGTGCTACCCTACTGTGGTTAATGAGAGTGAAAATGTGGTTAGGATTTTATTCAGGCGATGTTCATTTGCAGGGCCATTGTAGAGAGATGGCAAAGAAAGATTCTTTTGTTAAGTTGAGTGACAATATATTTTCTATTGTATGGAGTGGCTCAGTGCAGAGTCTGCCAAGTTATTTGTCAATTGTAAATAAGTCAAACTGTGACCTTGAACGACTAGATTTTGATTACTTAGGGGTCTTGAAAACTAATTAATATACTGAGGTTGTTATATCGAGTATCAGAAACCTGTTGCCAGATTTTAAAGTACAGTAGTGCAATTTGACTCTAAAAAAGACAAACAAAAGTTAAAGTAAAATGTCCCTTTTCTGTATAATAGGTACAATTTATTGTATCTTCACGCTGGGGATGTTTTTAAAAATGGAGATGGAGGAGAGGAGAAAGTGCACTGCACCTTTTGAATTTTTTGTGTTCTCCTGAAACTTGCACATATGCAGAAAATTCATAGCAATATCTGTAACCATCAATGAGTCACTGAAAGATTTGTGAGGATCTTCATTCAAAAATAGTAAGAGCAATTAAACATGGCTTTGTTCTTTAAATAAGATGAATTCTAAGGAATTCTTACCCCTCCTCATACCCTCTCCTCATTTCCAACTCAAGAGCCAAGACATTTTTATCCCAGAGACAGGATTTCTTAAAATGATGCAGTAAATACAGGTATCTTACTCAAGGAAAAATAACATAAACTTCTCCCTTGTTAATCCATAACTTACCTATTGTCTTACAGCTCTTTCCTTCCCCTCGAAATAACTGAATGTATGGCATGGAAGACATTTACTGCAAATGATATTAGAAAAATTTTTTTTTTCCACCAGCCTTGGTCCACTCATGCAAACTTTAAAGAAAAATGAACATGGTGTATGTACAGCATGCCTGATCTCATTAACTGATTAATTCACCACTGAGAGCTGAGCATCTCCAGAGCCCACCCTAGGCAATGTCATGGAAGCAGAGCTTGTCCCTGGCATGCTCTTGCCTCTCTATATTGATCTTCTCCATTGCTTCCCCAACCAGTTGGGGTCCTGGAGCTGCCCCTGCAGTAGCATTATCATTGCCAAAGCTAGCTTGGGCACCCCACAGAACCCTAGGTTCTCTGCTTATATGTTATTCACTCGATACACACAGAAATGCTATGAGGTGGTTTCTAGAGTATTTCCCACTTTACAGATTAAAAGAAAAGAGATAATCCCATAGAGATTAAGTAATTTTCCCAAGGTCAGTTAGGTAGGAAGAGGCAGGACCTATTGTTCCTTCTGCCCTTTCTCTTCTTCCTGATCACCTTCTCCGAGGGTTCTCTCTGCCTCGTCCTCTTTCCCAAAATGATGCTTTTCCTGAGAATTTCATGCTATGGCCACATCAGAGAAATCACTGGGAAAGAGGCTCTACAGCCACTTCATAAGTACTGCATGCTGGCCCTGTGTGCAATGAACAGATTCCTTAGAGGTTCCTCTGTCTATGCTTATATTTCAGCAGCCCTAATCATGGAAGGAAGGAGAGCCAGTATTATCAGAAAGGACTAGAGACTGAAATAAATGTCCCACCCACAAAGCTTTTGTGGGTGATAGTGGTACATTCTATGTGTTTTCAAGAGGCTTTATTCATCAACCCCAGTACTGCAGCATCGTAAAGCTGAGGCAAACAAATCATTCAGGTATACACAAAAGGGTAAAAAGGGGAAATATGACTCTCTATGGAATGACCACAGGCGATGGGGCAGAGTTTTCAGATTGGACGCCTCTGTGATCTGCTTGATTTCTTTACAGAAAATCTGATTTCAATTGAGTCATATTGCTTTAAAAAAAATTCCAACTCCAAACAGCACCACATAAAGGAAATTAAACTATAAAAAGTGCATTAAGGTAAGGGTAGGGATCTAAGTTACTGGCCCAGAAACAAGTCAAAATCAAAGTTGAGAACAGAACCCATAAGTTGCTCTTGTTGGAGATTACAGATGCCACCAGTATTTACAATTGCTTGATATAAAACAGTCTACCTTGCAATGGATGCTGACATCATTAGCACGGCACTTATGACTTGGGGCTTTCCAAGTACTTTATAAGCATCCCTTGCTTTTTCAGTTCTTGTGAAAATCAGAAAAATAGAAAGTACCGTGATTCGTGCCACGAGGATAGGAACACTCCAGTTGGAAAGGGATTCTAACCATGAAGCTTAGTGATGATTTGGATGTTTGCAAGGGGTATTGTTGGCTCTCGAAAAGCTTGGATATATTCTCTCCTTGACTCAGCTGTCCCATACTTTGTAATTTATATTTCTGGCATTAGAGATATGCATTAAGATAGGCAGTTGGGTAAAGATGACTATTAATATTCTAGCCTTGGTGGTGCCACTAATGAGCTATGTGACCTTGGGCAAGCCACTTATCCTCTTTCACATGCCTGCTGTCCAAGGATATTTTGAAGATCAAGCAAAAAAATGATGTGAACAAACTCAGTAAAGTACAGAGCGCAAAACCATTGCATTAGTATTGTATAGGTGAAAAAGAAAAACAAACAGACATAATTTAAAAAGTTGGGTTGAGAATGGGCCACAGTGTTTTGCACGCATGTAAATGTAATATCAAATTTAATACAAGTACAGTTGTACCCTTCCTAATTATTTCTTACACCTGGATGTGGCCCATGGGAAAATTCTCTCAGAGGCCATGCATTTAGGGTCTTGTATATTTTCAGGTTTCCTTATTAAGTAGAAACCAGAAGCCTTTTTATGTCTCCATGGGGATACCTCCAGAGCTTGTATCAGCAAAAAAGAAACCATAACCTGAGGTGTTGGGGTGAGGACAGAAAGCATGAAGGGGCTCCACCCCAGAGAAATGGGAGCCCATTCCATCCGGCTGGTCTGGTGTGCTGCTGTGGTCTTCTCTCGGACGTGGAATGTCGTTATGTTTAAAAGGAGCTTTGCCTTTTAAAGGAAAAAAAGAGTTTAGAGGGGTGTGTGTGTGTGTGTGTGTGTGTACGTGTGTGCAGGCATGCATGTATATGCGTGCATGCTGTGTTTATATATATGCTCTTGATCAAAAAGTTTTGAGTCTCTCCATTAGAAGTAAGAAAAAGTAGCTGAAAGGGAGGAGAAGGAGGGATGGAATGTCTTTTCTAGCTAAAAAAAATTGTTAGCCTAGAGATGTCAATTGAACATCTGAAGACAAAGATAATTGTTATCTGTTAACAATATGTTATCTGTTATGTCTTCTTTTTAAAAAGGTTGGACATGGCTATGTTTTTTATTTTCAATTGCTAATTTTTTTCAGACTCACCACATCATTCATTTTTATGGTTAACTCACCATGATCTTGTCTAGTTTTGAGCTGGGTGTTTTGGGGTTCGGGAAAAGCCTGAGCTATGGTAAGTGACCTGGAGAAACTTATGAACTGGTCAAAGGGAAGATATTTATTTTAAAAAGAGAGCACAGAGGATTTGCAATTAAGTGCTACATCAGGTGGCAAAGATAGCCCACCTTCGGGAGTTCAGAGAAAGGAGAATTCCAGTTTTCTAGGTGCTTGACGTTGAGGGTTGGGGTAGGGAGGCCTCCTGGAAGTGTTGGAACCAGAAGCGGTGGAGGGGTGTGGGCAGAATTTGGAGAGACTCACCTCTCTAAACACCTGGGTTCTGAGAGCCTGAGACCAGCAGAGGGAGTATGAAGTAATAAACAGCTTTGGTTTGAGAAGTTGACTGTGATGTTTGGAGCTCAGGGAAAACAAGGCGTGAGCAAGAGTGTATCATCCACTACTCTTATCTTCCCTCACTTATCCCTGATACCTTTCAAAAGTCCACTACGTCTCACTCCTCTGCCTCATTTACAAAATTTGTTTCATGATTAAATGCAGAAACAAACTCGAAACCAAACTAACCAAAAGAGCCCACAAGCGAACAAATAAAAACGAGGTAAGGAAAACACAATAAGATTAAATTCTTAATTATTCTTTCAAACAACTTCAGTCTTTTGGACTCCCAGTTATTTGGATAATCAGGTAATATGAGGAGCTCACAGAATACTATAGCTCAGAGACCTGTTGATTTAATATTTTCTCTGCCTTGGGAAATGGGCTGTTTAACAAAATTCAGCAAATCAATGACTGTTGGAAAGGCAATTTGGAGAGAATTAATGCAATCTTTATAAGGCTTCAGTGGTGAAACATGCATTGCATTTAAAAAAGCTGAAGCTTTATGTTTATTCTCTGCAGAACTGTAAGTTTCTAGAAGCTTGGTCAAATATGGCCATGGTTCTGTTCAAGTGGGGCTCCTGCTTTACTGAGCTGGCTCTGCCTGGCTTGCCAGGGCCCACCCCATGGGTCTCCCATTAGTTCATCAAAAAACAACACAACTCTGCCTACCTCAGGGCCTTTGCACATGCTATTTCCATTGGCAGCCCCACTCTCCATCTCTTCCCCAACCTTTCCTTTGTCTAGTGAGTTCTAACTCAGTGATTCAGCATTCTCCTCTCAAATCACGCCTCACTCTTTCAGGAAGTCATTCACAACCTACAGACTGCCTGCCATACAGTCTTAAGGCACTTTGCACTTTTTATTTATAGCACTCAACAAAGTTTGCAATCACGTGTATTTTTATGATGATTCCATTCACCATTCTTTATCTGACTTGACTGAAAGCTCCAGAGGGGAGGCAGTCTGTCCTTTTTACACACCATTGTGTCCTCAGCAGGAAGTATAATGCCTGGTACCTAATAAATCTCAATAACTAATCATTTGGTGAATAAAAAATACAGACTTAGTGAATAATTATCAACTGCTCATAGCAGGCTTTAGAGTTTTCTAAGAGCTATGAGAGTAAGGAGAATTGAGACTTAAGAGAGGACAACAGGTCAGACGAGGCTTGACAAAGACTGGCTTTTGAAGGAGAGGCATGGAATAAGGAGGAGACTGTAAAGGCTGGATGTGGAGCTGGCACAGTGCTGGCTGAGGGTCATGCAGACATGGTTGACAGAAAATGTAGGGGGCACACCTGAAGTAGGTGGAAGCACCAGCCATTGCTCAATGTACCATGATCTAAAGAATGTTGCTGATGGAGCCAGTTATTCTTCATTTGTTTCCCATCTCTGAATCCATACTACATCCTTTACACCCTGCTCTGCATCCCAGGAGGCTGACCCTGGCTCCAGCGTGGATTTGGCCAATGGAATATGCTGGCAGGGACTAGAGTGAAGGAGCAAAGAGAAGGTGGGTGTTCCCACTTTCCCCTTTCCTTAAGGGCACACCTCTGAAGTCAGTGGCATCTCTGCATCACTCCAGCTCCTGCTTCCTGGTCCCTCTCCCTTGGTGCAGCTCTCACTAGTCTCAGGACACTATTTCCTACCCCTGTTCTATCAGTCCTGGGGCCTCCACTAACCCGAGTCTCTATGTGCTTCTCTGCCCATTCCTCCTCCCTTGTTTGTTTTCTTGACTCTACTCACTCCTCTGTTAGCAGCCCCTTCATTAAAGTCTCTTTGTTCGAATCATCTGGAGACAACTCTGTTTCCTGCTGGGACCCTGACTTGCTTTCACTTCCTTTCTCCAGGTGACAGTATGCACTCATGTGCTGCATTTGGTACAGTGCTAGGCACCAGTACTGCCTGCCAACAGGCAACATAACTAAAACTGGCCATTTGCATTTGTCTAGCTCCATATTAGAAACATCCTCTTTATTTCTTTGTAGCACTTTGGCTGTTTGGATTTCTTGGCTCTGTCCATGGAAGGAAAGGCATCTCTTTCCTCTTCTTCTACTCCACATGCAACGACTACACTGTTAACCATCTGATCCCAAACCTAAACTCTCAGTCTAGAGAGAGCTGACTTAGAAATCCCAAAGTGACAAGGGCATGGAGAATAGAACCATTAGCAGGTAAGAGTGCTTATTAGACTTACAATCTGCAAAATTCAGGTCACCCAATTTTTTTGAACTCAATTATTGCACTAGCTGCCTCAGTTCCCTAATTTATTTTGCTGGTGTAGAGCCTGGGTCTTTACCCTTTTTTACTCTCATCCCCTCACCCCTACACACACACACACACACACACACACACCACACACACACACACAAAAGTACAGCAAAGTAGAACAGGAGGAGTGCAGGTGCAAGAGATTCTCTCCTGGTTCCAGTCCTATTTTGATTATTGGCTAGTTAGATTTTTCTCCCTAGACATATTGAACATGTACCACAAGATCTATAAAATGTCCAATTAAGAAACCAAATGAAAGTGTTCAGAAATCAACTCAGTTACATAGATGCATCATGGAAGGACTTAAAAAATAGAACACAATAATTTAAGTATGTTTTCAAACTTTTGGAATCATATTTCTCCTGACATTCCCTTGATCCACCCCCCCTGCCAGATCCTCAGAGCAGGAAAATACTAAGAATGAGTTTTCTAAATTAGGAATTGAAAAGTGACCCATTTACTGAAAATCAAATGCAGCCTCTCTCACGTTTTGCAAGTACCTGAAGGATATAGATATACAGAGGCCTCATTTTAGAATCTGCCAAGGGAAGGGTCAATGCTTTATCTGCAGAGTCCTGTTCACTAAGGAAACTTTTCCTTGCAGGATAGAAGGAGGGAAGAGAAGACACAGAGGCCTGGATTGTGTCTTCACTTGGGCTTAGTGGGATGGTGCTGGGATGTCACCCTGAACTCAGACCTGAAGAAAAGGAAATATCTTGTTGGGGATTTAAGGTGGAATGAAAACCTGATTGTACTTACTCTAATTTTAGTTTCCTTCAAAAATTCAAAAAATACCACATTACACAACTTGTGCTTTTCTGTAAATAGACTCATTCTCTTTGTTTTGAGGCTTTGGTTATTGTTTCTCTCACATTCTGAGTAGGAAATCTTATTCAGAGGCCATTGCTCATAAACCCAAGACTTCAGAGGAGACCTGAAGTGGCCACCTGCTATGCTACCTGAGTACGTGCCCTCCTGTTTGCTGATTCTATGATGGGCATGAACAAAGATAAATATAAAGCCAGACATGGTGGCATGTGCCTGTAGTCCTAGCTGCTTGGGAGGCAGGGGTGGGAGGATCCCTTGAGGCTAAGAGTTTGAGGTTACAGTGAGCTATGATCATGCCTGTGAATAGCCATTGCATTCCTGCATTCCAGCCTGGGCAACATAGATAGATCATGTCTCTAAAAAGCAATGTATGTAAATATATCTGGATCATACCTAAGTGAAGCCTTCGGTCATTTTCCTTAGTCAATTTCTCTCTCTATTTTTTCAGGAGGTATATGGCTAAAGAAAGAAAAATCAGGCTTTTTACTATTGGTCTTGGGGTAATTGCCACATGTAAGGGACTATTTATAGGGCTGATTTATAAGTATGTTGACTATGGTTCACAACAGAAATTCATTGAAGTAGGCATTCCAAGCCTTACTGTGTTGGTACTCTAGGGTGGCTGGACTCCCTTCAAGGAAAGTCAAGAGATGCTCAAAATAAATAATTTTAAATTCAATTTTATTTTAAACATACAAGCCAACTAGTTGTAGTGACCTGAGAGTCAGAAGAATAGCTGCATTTATGCCACAAGCTTGTTGTGGAAATTGAGGGAGTTCCCTTAACTCTTTTTCTCTGTGAGATGAGAAGTTTGAACTTGGTGCCTCTGTGTTGCCCAACTGCAGGGACACTATCCACACTGTAATCTACATGGTGCTCTAGGGAAGCCCCATTTCCATAGACCACAGTGAGAATGGTGTCCCCTGAAGTGATGGACTGCTGAGGTACAGGTTCAACCCCTAAATCAGTAAGTATCTGTTGATTACCCATTATGTGCCCCAAAACAGTGAGGCATCTGGAAGGCAAAAGGCCTAGGGCAAGCATTAAGAGGGAGGACACCTAACTGGGAATGAAAATTATTTCACTTATATATTGAGGAACTTGTTTCATAAGCATGCGTTAAGAATCCACTAAGTGCCAAACACTGTACGAGGCTCGTCCATATATTTATCTTCTAAACTCAGCTTAAACCTGACTCCCTTCATGAAGAACCAATCCCCTCTCCAGAACTCACAAGCTAGTGGAGAAGATGGATACATGGACAAATAAACAGAAACTTTGATAAGTACCAAGGTAGTGCTGTGAGCCTGAGACATGGTAAAATTTACCCATGAGATCTTTGGATTATCTGACATTTTATACTAGTCATATTTCTCTTCTCTGTTGATGAGTCATTGAGATGTCAATGCACTTCAACTAATATTTATAGAGTAGGGAAAAGACTGTTAAGAATGCAAAGGTGGGTGATGTGAAGTATGTTGTTGAGGATTAGGAAAGTCAGAGAAAATTTGCAAATAACACAAATGAACTTTGTTAAGAGCTTAACAATGTGCTATAGGATTCTGAGACAGAGAGAGAGAGATGGGGGTCAGTTGGGTGGGGTGGGGAAAGGGGAAGAGAGAGAGAGAGAAACATGTGCATATTGGGCTTGGAGAATCAGAAAGGTGTCCTTGCAGGAGGTGCCATCAAGCTGACCCATACTTGTTGTTCCAGACTAGGCCTAGTCTTCCTGGTTCACACTTTCATGGTTCCTGGTACTTTGCCTTGATGGCACGTCTCCCAGTTGTAACGATGCATTATGTTGTTATTTGATTAACATCTGTGCCACTAGATTATAAGCTCCTTGAGGGTAGAGACTATGTCGTTTTTGCTCATTATGGTATCCCCAGGGTCTTGAATGGTGCCAGATGAATTTAGAAGGCAGTCAAAAGTACTTAGTAAATGAATGAATGAATGAGTGAACATTGAAGAATAAGTAGAAATGGAAAAGAGAAAGAGTCCCCCAGGTGAAGGAAACAGTTTGAACGATTGCCATGCATAAATGGTCCCATGGTAATCCTTAGACCGCTTATGAGCATTAGAAATGGCAAACTGTGTCCAATCCACTTAACCAAGTGACTAGAGAGCTTCCTGACAGAAATTATGACAGTTGCAAACAGTACCTCTAAACTTTCCTTAATAACCCAAGAAGAATTTGTTACCCTGATTTGATCTAAACTCTTCTTGAATCTAGTAGGTGCTTATCAAATATTTGAGAACGGAATTAGAGCAGGGATGGATTTACCGATGTTTTCTGTCCTACAACCTTTTGGAATAACAAGCTATCATTGCCTACCCCCTACCCCCTCCTGCTTCTCACTTAAGCCATGTCTTTATGCTGTGAGAAAAATGGCGCAATATGGGGAAAAAAAAGCAGGGCATCTGGTTCACCAGATATGCATATGGCCACAACATATGGCAAACCCAGGGCATTTGACCATCGTGCTCATTAGGATGTGCCGGCAAACCGGATGCCGCGCGCTCGCTGCGTCTGTGTCGTTTTTCTCTCAGCATGCCGACCTGGTGTTAATCATCGGGACACACTTTCCTTTCGGAGCAAATCAGTTCCTCCCCTCCTTTCACCTTTGATTTTTTTTTCTAAAATTCCCTCCTCTTTTGTGTTTACTTTCAATTGGTTGGTTGCTTTTCAAGCTCCCAGGATAGTGTTACTCTACAGGTTTCACTGAAAACGTCAACAAGCCACATTAACGACAAAAAATGACCACAGCAGCTCATGGGCTTCTCGAGTGGGTGGGAAGAAAATACAAAAATACAAGGTTTGTTTTTCTTAACGGATTAAAGAAAAATCTAAATTTCTCAGAGAGTTCGAGATAATTAACTTCGCACAGAAAAAAGAAAATCCAACCCGCCCTGGATTCCCTGGTTCTCTGTCAGGGACTTCACAACTTCAAGAAGAGGAGGGCCAGGGAGAGTGCACCCCACCCTAACCCTGGCAAACAAAACAAAACAAGCAGCAATTCAAACTATTCAGAGGGGAAGAATTTTCAAAAGCCAGGGGGCTGCTCCATCATTTTGTGTATTTGATAGTTACCTCTGTAATGTTCTGGCTCCGGCATCTCTAAGCCCATTTTATGTTTATACTCTCCTTTCTCCACAGACCTCACCTCCCACTTCTCTAAGAAAATTCAGGTTTTCAGTTCTCATCGGCAACTGTAGCACCATTCATTTAGTACATTTGCATATTCCATATTTGTCCAGGTTGTTCCTCTCCTGTTGCATTTCTGAAAAATAAGAAATGAGATCAAAACTCACATTAACCCCAATGTCATCCCCTTTGCTCTCCATTCATTGCTACCCTTTGTTTATCATCTTCCAGCAAATTTTCAATCCATATGACAATACTCCCATCCAAATCAATTAGAACCAGTTTCACAAAATAGACTTCCTGATGCCCTCTGTCAATCTTTTCCTGAATTCCAGCTGTATACCATCTATGCATATTCACTTATTGCTGGATACACATTATTCCTTTCATCTGCTAGCAACAATCAAGAAACAGTAACAAATTTGTCCGGAAGGATTTATTCTCCACGTAGTTCCCTTCTTCTTTTTCTTTTTAAGTATTCCTGATGATATGATTGAACTTAAAATAGTTACAGGTTTTTGTCATTTAATACCCACTCTATTATTTCAAGGTAAGAGAAATGCAGATATTTTTCTTCTAAATAGTTTTATAGACAAAGTGAAAGATTTTTCATTCTTGCTTCAAATTCATTGTGAAAACAGAAGGCAGTTTTCCCAGATGGAAATCTGTCATATCATTATGGAAATGTCAGATTTCCACCCGGGGCATATTGACAAAAAGCCATGGTTTTTGCCCAGGGGGTGGAATTTCACAAATTTTCCCAAGAAGAGCTGCACTCCCTGGTAGAAGACAGAGGCAATTTCTTTCCCCATTTCAGATTTGCAAGACTGAGTGCTAAGAGATTGGTTTCAGGCAAATACCCAAAGAAGAGAAAAGAAGACTTTAGCATCCCTATTACTGGCTATGGGGACTTGGCTCTTTTTATGAATCAGTCCTGACTGTATTTACTTTAGTGTGATGGTTACCCAGAGCTGTGACTCTATTGGCGACATCACACAAAATGACACGATGTGTCATCTTGCCAGACAGAAGAAAGATTTCATTCTTTGGCCACCTGATTCTGCCATATAAATATCCCCCCTTTAGTTAATAGATATGCTTTTCTTAATTTTAGTAATTGTATTTTTCCCCCTGGGAATGGAGCATTTTAAACCTCTGTTAGTGGAGTATTCATGAGTGCATTAGAAATATTAGCAAATCGTGTCCATGTTAATGAGTAATAGGACATTTAGAGGAAAATAAAACAATCCCCAAACATTTTCATACATTTATAGTCATCAGAATCTCATGCTTTAAATAGATGAAAGAGATTTGTGAGTGGCGTAAGTCATGGCAGAAATAGCCTTGGGACATGAGTTACTCTATTCTGTTGCGTAAAAGTCTTGCTGCTGTGTATAATAGCCCCGCAGATTAACAAGTACAATGTAAAAGGATCTAAATATTTTTCTTAAATAAAGATTTGCTGTTCTCAACAAAAAACCTCTTCCAATGATTACGCTAGTGTAGGCACTCTGCTCCATTAATATAAATGACTCCAATGTATTTTTTTCCTAGCAGAAATACCTGCATTTAAAAAAAAAATGCAGCAATAACTTCAAACTTCAAAGGTCTCAACTTCAAAAGGTTTCTTGCATTCTGCTTGATGGGACAGCATCTTATGCACACATGCTTTTTTCCCTGCTAAATGCCTTAATAATGAGCTTGGGTTCAGATTTTGTGAATCGGAGCCAAGTAACTCTATTTTATTATATTTGCTGGGAAATGAACTAGCTCAGGGTAATTAGGAAAGCAATTTTATTAGCTTCTATTTCATAAAGATTGTTTTTTAATCAGAGTCAGAACTTACTAGAAATTACTCTGTGCTCATTGCTTGGGTCTCAGGAAATGAAGTGGGGCACCATAGGTCCTAACCCACAGTAAAGCCAATGTGATGAAGACAGAAGCTTTGCTCTTAATCTCTAACAATGCTGTAAAAATAAACCCAATCCGATGGTGTTGTAAATAAGAGGGTCACAGCTAACGATTACCTGTGTCTAGTTTATTATAAACCCGAGGCTTGATAACAGAGGGAGTTACAGCCTTCTTTTTTAATTGACCAAGGAGTTTTGGATTCAAGTTGTGAACAATCCTGGTTTGGGGACTGGGATGCGTAGTAAGAAAAGGAAAACACCAGATTAGGTGAATGTGTCTTCACGAGACAAATGGGAGGAGCAATTGGGACTGATAGTGTATTTAGATAATGTAGTGCAGCTGTGAAAAAGACAAATGCTCTACAGAGGCCCACAGCATATACGGCAGGGGTGGTGGGGGCTGGGGGTGTTGCTTATAGGAAAATGGAGCTCCTGTAATTATGCCTCTCCTGGCAGCCACTTATGGAGCACGGCATACTGTTTGGGGCACCTCATTATAAAGAGAACATCAATACTGTAAATTAGAGAGAACCCAGAGAAGGGTGACAAAAAAGATAAAAAGGATTAGAAGAGATGTCCTATAAAGAAAGGTTAAAGGAACATAACATTTAAAGCTTTCAGGAAAAGGAGCTGGCGAGATGGAAGGCTATGCTAACTGTCTACAAATATTTGAGCAATAATAATTTT
Source organism: Nomascus leucogenys (assembly GCF_006542625.1). Lineage (NCBI taxonomy): Eukaryota > Metazoa > Chordata > Mammalia > Primates > Hylobatidae > Nomascus > Nomascus leucogenys. The sequence continues at coordinate 24,404,123 of NC_044394.1, read as the reverse complement.
AAGGAAAGGAGAGGATTGCTTGCAGTAGTTGAGAATGGTCTAATAAGAAGTAACGGCTTGAAACTAAGGAAAGGGGAAAATGTCGGTTAGGAGACATTAGGAAAAATCTCTTCCCAGTAAGGGCAATTAGGCACTGAAGTGAACTGCCTGGGGAGGTGGTGAGGCCCCATCACGGCCAGTGTTGCAGGTATTTAAGGGGAGGTAGAACACTCAGGGAAGTCTCCCGAAAGAGAAGAAAGCCCTCCCTGTTCTGAAGACATCCTTATAGAGGAGAACTGGGCGAGAAAGCCCAGGAGAACTTTCCCAATGGTCTCAACTGTAATTTAAAACTTGTAAAGTGAGCATGTGGATGGTGGGGGTGGAGGTGGTAAATGTCCGAGAAAACAGCCCATCATATGAGGATAGGAAATATCTATCTGTAAAGCTGTTTTTTTCTACTATTGGCCATTAGTGTTGGTGTTTCTCATTTCCCTTTCCAGTCATCAAGGCATTTACATAAATCAGCACACAACACCTCCAGAAGTCAGCACTCAAGTGGGAATAGAGGGATGCCTCTGACAAGGAGGCACATCTAAAAATGAATGGTGTGAGGTTGTGCACATCAGTTTCTGTTGTGCAAGCAAAGGGAAATAGAGAAAATTGCCATGTTTTATCATGTCGGACGAGCTGGAGCAGGTGACACCGTGATCAGGTGTGCATGCATAATCACTCCCCCAAATAATCGCCATGTGGAATAATTTCCCCCCAAATCTTGCAGCTTCAACTTATTCTCTGCAAGTGACTCATAAATCTTGGCCTTGAATGTGAATCAAGATTCCAAGCTGCAGGCTCAGGGGTTTGTTGGATTTATTCAACTTTAGTCTTTATTTATAGACATAAAAGTGTATTATTGGTTGTAACATCAAAACAAAGGAAAACAGATTGTAAGCATCCATTAATGTTTTCCCAAAAGGGAAATCACAAGTTTCTCTCGGGTCTTTCATTCTCTCCCTTGTAATATTAAGATGATGTCATAAACTTGTAATTACTTTGTGATGTTCTTGTGCACTTTATATCTGTTGGTTCAGAGACGCAAATTCCCTCTCTGATTGGAATGCGGCAAACAATATGAGCAGGTGGAAGATAAGTCTTCAGTGGCTTGCATAAAGGAACCTGTGAAATTTTGAATCCATAATGCTTAAATGCTGTTCTCTGGGAGGGGAAAGAGGCATTTTAAATATCTTGGGCTTTGCATTATGTACATGAGATGAGGTATTAATTTTGTGGAACAATTTACTCTTACTACTAAAAAAATTATTTTGGCTAACAAATGCAGAGGCTTAATGAAAAATACTGTTTGTATCAGGTAGAAATTTTTCATTCAGTAATCATATCTAGGAAAGCGAAAAACTGTAATAGAAGGGGTATGTTTGTATGTATATTATTAGATGTTTGGTTTTCAAGTACCTGTGGTATTGGGATAAGTAGGAAACACCAAACATAGAGCTGTGAAAAAAAAATTGATCACAAGATGGTGACTTTCTATTTTCTTGGCCAAATCTTTGTTCTTTTATTCCCAGCTCATCTCTTCAATTCTGCAAGAAAGAGGCCATAAAGTGTCTATTTCCGAGTCCTCTTTAAGCCTTCCTCAGATTTCTTATTGCTCATTGCTAACCATTTTAATTTCTGACCTCTTCTGCTCCACTAGTTACAGACCCATTCACTGACCCTCTAGGATTTCCAACTCAATGATTTACGTCCTTGCCATATTCATGCGAAGCGGCACCAGTGTCAATCGCAGAGAGCAGGAGAGAGAAAAATGCTTCCCTATCATTCTCCTGCTTGGTGGCAGGAACAACTTTTCTTTATGTTTCTTTTTTCTTATAATCTTAATAATATTGTTGATGCTGGCAGTTTTAGGCATCTCCAGCAATGCCTCCTCCCTCAAAAAAAAAATCCCCTTTTGAGTTTTAGTTGCCGCAACTATTATAGCATGAGAGGTAAAATTTCTTTGAGTGGTAGAATTTGGGGCAGGGTGGGATGAAAGCCAGTGAACCTAGGGTTCCTAATCTGATCAATAAATCTATTGACGTATGGGAGAGTCAGATGGGAGGGTGGGGTCTGAGGATGTGTTTCTGCCTTGACCTTAGTACTGTTTTTCTCCTGTGGGGAAGCAGAGTCCTCATTTCTTTTTATCAAGGTATTGAGGGTTATGGAGCCATTAAGAAGGAACTGAGCCATATTTATTATCTGTGGCTTGTTCTGGTTTTAGAAGCTGACAAGTTGACCAACAAATGTAGATGCCATTTGCCACCCTTGGCTGAGTCATTTGCATTCACAGTTTAGTTAAAGGTAAATTGGATCTAGATTTTTTGTTTTGCCAGTTTCTTATATAGTTTCTTACACTTTCTGTATCTTTTTCTCAGCCCTCTGTTTCATTTACAGTTCTTTTCCTCGTTCTCTGCATTCTTTACAATCCCAGGCCTCCAGCTACACCATCACCTCTCCTGTGAGCTCTGCATGAGATCAACTCTGTTTCTCTCTGACCCAGGCATGTGGTATGTGGTAACACTGTTCAACATGGAGTACGAATGCAGACTAATGAGCCTCTTTGTCAGGATGTGGACGTGCCCCACACGTCGATCCTGTTTAGTTATTAGAATCTGAAAACTTAATCATACACTCTGAGAAAAGGCTTTGATAAAGAATTTTACTCCTGCGTGTTCATTTAAGACTTAGACTTGACATATTAACGCCAAATTTAAAATTGTGTCCTCTTCATTGCAATCCTCTGTAGTTACAAGGTTCTAATAAATATTATGTCCTCCCATCATGCAATTAAAATTTTCCACCTCATTTCACAATGCAAAACATTCACATGTTGTCAATCATTTTGAAACATGATTTTTTGACATCATATAATTTTACTTCATTTTTTTAGACAGACATCGCACCAGGAAATTATTTAAGAAAGAATCCTATTATATCTTTATTTTTCCACCAAATTTCACCTTCAAATGCAGTCATTTGTGTACATTTCAGTAATTTCAACAATAAACTTGCAAGAAGAGAGAATGGCAACTCCCCAGACAGAGATTTACATATGGGTTTTGCAAGTCTTGTGAGGCTGTGGCTCAGTTGCAGGCACCCGGTTAGAAAACACGGTTTTAGCCACAGGAAGTTTACAAGTCTTGCTGCACAAAGTGAAAAGGTTGCTGCTTGAAACAGCTACCACCTGGGAAGCTGGGAGAAAAACATGCGTGGGCTTTTGAACTTTCCTCTGTTTAATAACTAGCAGACACTAATGATTTGCCAAACATCCTGATTTAAAATGGCGGTAGTCAAAAGCAAGGCTGCCTGCTGGTTGTCAGGTAGCCCACCTGTTCTCCATACCAAAGTTCCCTGACCTGTGCCCAACGCAAAGCTGTTATCCTTTAAACCACTGCTCTATGTGCGTGCACATCTTGTAGGGTTCTCTTGCTAACATTCTGGTCTGCTGTCGAAGAGAAGCTTCTTACTGGAAACTCCATGTTGCCTTTTTAATGAAGGAAGATCCTTAGGGAATGATCTCATACACAGTCTTTGGAGAGGCTGGAGTGGGAGGTAGGGTGAGAGAGAAGTGATGAGGGCTCATTTTGTCTGTGCACAGCAAGAGAATGCGACTGGGAAAATGTTGACTGAGTTAGCTGCTCAATTCAGCATAGAATGAGCATCTTTTCCTAGTTTTAAAAAATATTGGGGTAGATTTTTTAAGAAGGGTCAATCATATTATTTATATCTTGGTGTAGTGTTTTTGAGAGGAAAAATAGAAAACAGCTAGTTGTTGAGGGTGGGAAAAATGTGAAAAGGGGGAGCAGTGTTGAAATGATATCTATAGTCTACAGTAAGGTGTGAGACGGTGGTTTCTGGTTACAGCAAAGGGGCCTGAGGAAGCAGGAAGACACTATTTTGGTATGACCTAAAGTAGAAAGGTGATTAGAAGAGCTTATTAAGTGCCAGGTGGGCATCATTTGTTAGCATAATAAAGTTAGTTTGATTAGCACTCATGTGATATTCAAACCATATGGACGTTGCAATGGTTCAGGTATTTCCAGACAATTGCATAATGACAAGAAAGTGGAAGCCGTTTACTATTATGTAGATGGGTAGGTGGGTAGGTGGGTCGGCAGGTAGGTCTAGGCCTTTTCCTTACATTCTGCTTGTTTAAGGCATTCCAGGTTTTTGTAGATGTTGTAATGTGAATATCAATATATATATCAGAGTGAAACATTTGATAGCATAGGAAGGAATTCTTTTAAGATGGTTCCATCTAGTATTATATTCAAGTAATTACATTAGGATTTTATTAATAGTTAACCTGTAAAAGTACATGCTATGTAGTAAAATTTCATGGCACATTTTTCAGTACTTACTATGTACCTAAAATTATGTCATGTAAACCTCACACCTACTCAATGGAGTTGGTATTATTATACCAATTTTACTGATAGGAAACCTTAGCCATACTGCTAATAAAGTGGCAGAGTGCACAACGAAATCTCCTATACTCTAAATGTTTGTTCAATGAATGTTGACAATTAAATCCATACCGTATTCACTTTTGGATATTCATATAGGCATATCCATTCATTTTACCCACACATGTCAGATGTCCATCTGTTTTTTGATGGGATGATTAGGAAATCAGAAGGAGTTCCTTTATGATAGGCAAGAGCATGCTTCCCCCATCCTCCTTCTATGTAAAGGCCTTTGTAATGTTCTTTCAGTCCCAATCTAGAGGGCTGCCTCCAGGGATCAGGGGATGCTTAACTTTGTTGTCTAAAGCCAATTGTACTACAAATGAAGACAGCAATTAGCATGCATCATCCTTGGTGATTTTTATCTGTCTCTCTGGATTTACGTAGCACTTATCACTGTGGTACCTACGTGCGTTGACAGGCTTGCCAACTTTTCATGAAATAATACTGGGAAGACAACCCCTTCCTTGAGCTGTGCAATGCCTAGCCCACAGATAGCCGTAGAATTTTCTCTGTATTATGAGTCCTTCATCTTCTGAACTCCTATGTTGTCTATACTTACTCAACACTAATGTCATGAAATTCTAATGTGATACCTTTGAACCATCACAAGATATACTGAAGTGTCTGTGCCGTGATGTGTCTATATACTATTTACCATTTGTTTTAGGAATTATTTGGTATTAAGAAGAGAACCTACTTGAATAAGCTAAAAAGAATAGGTGTTATTAGAAGGCTTCACGGGTATTCATGAAATCCATATATACTGAGCTTTGCCTCACAGAAATGGGGAAATGGGTAACTACTCGTTCTTTTCTCTTATCTCATCATCCCTCCTCTATGCTGCTCGTTGTTTCTATGGTTTATTTTCCTCTCTCTAAAGGTGAGTTTCTCTGTGTACATACCTATTTATATATGGCCCATCATGGCTGCTTTCAAATGGTGGCCTTAGCCTGCAAATCTATATGACTTTTCAGCTCACATTCCTTATGCTAAAGGAATGCAGATTCTGCTTTTCCTGTTTTGGACTCCTGGGAGAAAGAATCTGCTGCAGCGCCCATGTCTACTCCTCGTCTAAGCAGTGTTATGGGGAAGTGGAGAGGGAGAGGAGAGGTCATGCATGCTGGGCTGCTGCTTTCAGGACACTGGGCTAGTTTCCTAAGAACAGAATTAAGGGCAGAGGGGTTTGTATCTCTAGTATCAGTTATAGTAAGGATTACATAGGGAGGAAAAAAATGGACTTGACGATGTACAAGGATGAATTTTTTTTTTTTGAGACAGAGTCTCGCTCTGTCACCCAGGCTGGAGTGCAGTGGCCCGATCTCCGCTCACTGCAAGCTCTGCCTCTCGGGTTCATGCCATTCTCCTGCCTCAGCCTCTCCGAGTAGCTGGGACTACAGGCGCCCGCCACCATGCCCGGCTAATTTTTTGTATTTTTAGTAGAGACGGGGTTTCACCGTGGTCTCGATCTCCTACAAGGATGAATTTTAAGTCACTATACTTAAGAGAGAAAAACAAAACTCTCAGTAGAGAACTATGTACTGGACATATTTAGATAGTGATGCTTCTGCAGAACACCAGGGAAGCAGAAGTACCTAATCTGAGATCTGAAGTCAAGAATCTTCATTCTTTCTGGGCTGAAATTACAAAGTGTTTCTCGGAAGCTTATATTTCTGTTCCCACACACAAACCCATTTGATGGAATCCAGAGAAAAGAAAAAGGTGAATTCAGCCAAGTATTCTTCCACTCCTATGTGCTCTAGAAGACACTGAAGAAGCACCTTTCTCCACTGTAATGCATGTGATTTTCATATGTAGACACGGTCACCACCAGGTATTGTTGGCTTTGTGATTATCACTCCAAAATATTGAAGGCCACTGAATATTCGGTAAACTATATAGATTTTTCTATCAGGCTGTTTTTAGATCATAATAGAGACTTCTAATAATGCTGAGTAGATTTCTCTGATTTGCTGAGAAAAGTTTATATTATAATCAATTATTGGGGAAAGACCTATTGGAGGGCACCTTCTCTCAGTACCTGCGGCCCCCTTCTTCTCCTCCTGGGGGCACCATTATGGTCTGCTCATTCATAACCACTTCACTCAGTTCAATCGCTATTTCGCCAGACTTCAGTTGTACTAAGGCAGTCAATTCACTCTTATGAGATGAAAGCATCTGTATTTGAACAGGCCGAGACATCAAGTTTCTTTCTTTCATTTTAAAGTTCCAAGCAGAATTATTATGCCTATTACAGGATGACCAGTATGGCCTATTAGGTAAGAAATATGATCCCATTTCTAATATCCTATTTGCATATTTTCTTTTCCAAAAGGTCCTTTTTGCACAGGTTGCTGGCCCCTGAAGTATATGTCTGAGGGCTTATAAGGGGATGATTTCCCTCTAAAAGTGCTTCACCCTCCAGTTGGAGTCAGGCATGCCTATAGGAGCTTGAAGGCTGTGTTCCGGTTCTGCTGAGAAGACAGTACTAGCAAAAAACACCTTTGCGTTTTCCCCATCTTCTGAAAACTATTTAAAAGCATTATATTTTGTCCCTACTGCTTCAGTCCTTGGTCTCTCTAAGGGACTTAACCTTGGGGTGATGCTGAAAGATTGCCATTTTCATGCAGACTATCAAATTGCTCCACTAGGTAAAATATAAAAATGTAACGAACCCAAGCTTGACTGTAATCATACAGCAACAAAATCACTTGAAAGAGCCACTGGCTTCCATTTTCTTTTCCTTTGAAGGCTGGTTATTCTGAGTCCTTTCTCCTTTCAGGGCCATGTACACAACAACAAAAATAACTCCATTTTAAATAAGCGTTGACCAGATACCGTTCTAAATGCTTAACCTGGATTATTCATTTAATTCTGAAAACCAGGTTTTTTTGAGGTAGTATTTTCACCTAATTTTATAGATGAAGAAACTGATGTTCAGAGAGGTTAAGTAACTTGCCCAGAGTCACAGATCATGAAATGTGAATAAAGAGCATGGCCAAATGCCAAGCGCAGTGGCTCATGCCTGTAATCCTAGCACTCTGGGAGGCAGGCAGATTGCTTGAGCCCAGAAGTCTGGGACCAGCCTGGGCAACATGGCAAAACCTCATCTTTACAAAAAATACAAAAATTAGCCAGGCATGGTGGTAGGTGCCTGCAGTCTTAGTTACCCTGGAGGCTGAGGCAGGAGGATCATCTGAGCCTGGGAGGTCAAGACTGTGGTGAGCAGTGATTGGTGATTGCACCACTGCACTACAACCTGGGAGACAGAGTGAGGCCCTGTCTCAAAAAGAAAAAGAAAAAAAAAATTCACAGCATGGCTCAGGTGGTCTCCCTTGGTGATCATTCCCTTCCAGCCATACCTACATTCTTTTCCTCAGTCCTTTCATCTCAAACCTGATGAGGCATCCCAAACCATCCACTACTATGAGGCTTTGAAGACAAGGAGAAAAAGAGGGGAAACAAGACTAAGGAAGAGAAGAAATCTCTAAAAGGAGACTGTGGAGGGCATTCTAAGAAGCTTGCATATAATCTTTTGAAGAAGGGGAGTGGAAGAGAAGAGGCACACTGCTTCCCTGTTTGGAAATGCTCATCTGTGTTTTCAATGGCCTTTTTCTCTGCTAAAGGGGACCCATCGATGACAATAAGCAGCTCATCAGACAATAGGCACTATGGAAGATGGAGGCAAAAGGCTCTTCTGGAGAAGAGAAACTTGGCATCGGGGTTTCCTGTGATGCTGTGTTCCAGGAATTATCCCTGCGGGAGGATGTGAGAAGCAGAATCTGGTCCTTCGGGGTGGAATCAAGAATCAAAAGACTCTGGGTTTATCTTTCTTTCTCCATACTAGACCAGTGGTTTTATATGAGGGGAGAGGCAAGGCAGGAGGCTGTCATAGGAGAGCTTGTAATGGGAGAATGTGGGTAAAAATCTAATAATCAGAAAGTGATTAGATAAGTGGTCTAAGAACAAACCCTCTTCCCCTGCGGGCTGTGTAGTGCCAGACTCTGGTGGGATATGAGGCCCCCGGCTGCACCCACCCACTCCTAACCCTCTAGCCTTCTTTCTTGCTTTATTCCTTGTTATCACTTAATAAATCACATAATTTACTTGTTTGGTTATTTTTTATGTTGCTTCTTCCTCTATGGAATGTAAGCTCTATAAGGGCAAGGATTTTTGAATATTTTGATCACATTTTGGGGATCTTCTCAGGTACTCAGTAAACATGGTTGAATGAATAGATGTTGTGGGACATGCAATGGGACATTGTGGCCACGGCGCCACGCCTTTGCTTTCTTGTTCACAACAGTTGTTCTGTCTCCCTTTCCCTCCTTGTCTCAAGTCTCAGCCATTTTATGGCCAGGTGCTGGCTGAATGGATTTGTGTTTGTTTTTGTCCTTGGTCTGGGGTCTCTCTATTTTTTTTTTCCTACCCACCATAACATATTCCATCCAGTGTTTCTCACTGTTATTTGGGAAAAGTTTCTCTGTCCCTTTTTCTCTGCCTCTCTTTCTCTCCAAAAATCTTAATGCTAAGCCATAAACTCGAGTGAAAAAGATGAGGAGGACAACCTAGGGCAGATAAGATGACTAGCTATTTATTCCCAGGAGACAGGTAGTTGGAGAGGACCCTGGTGTCAGGGAAGCAGACCCAAGGGGGTGCAACCTTCCTACTCTAGATCCAAAGGACTAAGTTACTAAGGACCAAGAATCAGCCTACATCCACACTGGCTGTGGGTTAAGAGTTTACCAGCATGAAACCATTAAGATGAAATGTTCTGCTTTTTATAAGAAAGACAATTTCAAAACCTTCCTTCATAATACTTCCCGGCCAAATACCATGCACATGCATATTTATTTATTTAACAAACACTTCTATCGTTCTTATTATGTGCCAAATGTTGTTATAAGTAGTTCAAAAATAATATTAACTCATCCAGTAGTAAGTACTATTGCTGTCACCCAGCCCCCTTATTTTATAATGAAAAAACAGAAGCAAGAAGGGGTTAAGTCACTTGGTTGAGACTAAGAGGTTAAATAGTGGCAGAGTTGAAATTTATACCCGGATACCCAGATCTCCAGAATCAATACTTTTATTCACTAGCTAGGACACTTCTCCAATATTTGCTAATACTTTTGAGGTATTGGTTATTATCTCATTAAAAAATCTCCTTTAATTCTCTAGATCCTCACAAAGGAGGTAACAAAAATCCACAGTGGAAGACAGGTTGCTATTTTAACTTCAAAAAAAATAAATTTTCTGATTTGATTTGTTTTAATACATTGGTTATCTAGTATACATACTTGTGTATATGTGTACATATATATTAAATGATATAAACATACATATATCAGAATATATATATGCATATACATATATATTCAAATGCTACATGAATATATTTTGCCTAATCCATACAGAGCTTCATCAGTATTTCTTCTTTATTCCCTTTTATGCCAACAGCTTTCTTTATGCATTTCCATTTTCCACATTTTTCAGAGTGATTGGATTAGGTTGCATACACTTCTCCTGAAATATTAAGTGCATACAATTCGCATTCACACGCATTGGGCCTATAGTTATGATCTATCATTTCAAAAATCCACACGTTAAAAAAGAGCAGAACAGGCCTTGAGTGCTATGAAGTATTAGGTCCAAAGAACCCCTTGCCATTCATCTTTTCACTAATGCAGGGACTAACAAGATCCCAGAGTTCCTGTCTCATTGGCAAATCCTTTGTCTTAAAACCACTGAAACTACACACACACACACATACACATACACACACACGCATACACAATCACACACACATATGCATACTCACACTCATCTGCTCACATCCACTTTGTATATCTAAGAGAACTGATTCATTTCATAATGAGTAAGTTACTGCATAGTCAAGCAGGAGAAGCACACCTGATTAGTGTGCCATTCCTGAAATTTCTAGAGGGGATACGGTGTCAGCAAAAGTGTCAATCCAGATTGTGGAGCTTTGTCCCCAGGACTATTTTGGGGAAAAAACTAGATATGGAAATTGTTGGGCAAGACATCATTTCTAACGCCAAATTTACTCTACCTGATGTTGTCTCTCCCTCCATACTATTTCTCCCTTATGATCTTGATCATTAAATACTCCCAGTGTCGAAACTTCCACTGCTGGGTCTTCCTTCTTTATTCTTTCCCTCTCACTTTTTGAAAATATAATAAGGCAGGTTTTCTTATGTGGCTTATGAAAATCAGTCTTCCTGCTTTAGAGTGAGGCCATGTTTGTTTGCAGTATAATTTCCCGGCTGGTAGTGTCTCACTGTGCTAGTGTCCTCAACACCCACTTGCCTTCATTGGGCCCACAATTTTTTCCACTTCTATCCGAGCAATTCCTGCTATGATGCTTGCTCACACCTCTAAGCATACATTTGCTTTACTTCCATCTTTCCTTGAACTCAACTGTTCAGAACCTCCTAAGTCCCTGTCCTGTGTCTTGGAAGAGTTTATGACTAGTCTAAGGGTGAAACTCCAAGGAGAACTAAACCACTAATCCCTTCAATATTTTCATTGATAATTCATGAAAAAAATCAATTTGATTGAATTAGTCAGTTTCTTCCAGATGGAAAAATCTTTTGTTGTGTGTAGACATGACATTATTCACTGAGTATTTCAATCCCTACAGACTTTATATGCCTATAAAGTCTAAAAAGTCCAAACACTAAGATTTGGTCAGTCACCTTTGTCTGTACAATTCACCAAATAAAGATACTCTCACATATGCACATATCCCAATGGTTAACATCATGGACCAAACATCTTGATTATTTTGTGATTTTTTTCATATTACAGCTGGATGTTTTGGCTTTGTATAGACAGATTACAGAGTGCTTCCCAGTATGCATCCCTTTGAATCTGCTTTATTGATGTAGAACAAAGTTTCATTTGCTCACAGATTTTAATTTAAAAAAGAAAAGCTAATGAATGTTGGATTGCATTCCGCAGGGAAGGTAATAAGCCTTGCGTGTTATATAAAAAGCTACCGCCCTCTGATTGTCAAAGTTTACTTCTTTCTTTTCAGATTCTTCTTTGTATTGTTTTACAATCTAGGTATATCTGTTTAACATGAAATGCAGAAAATGACAGGGCTCAGACAGCTACTGCATCCAGTGACAAAGATTACTGTCATCCTGGCTCATCAGTTAATTCATCATTGGCAATGGTCCATTCCATTTCCTGGTAGCCTAGCAACAGCCAATGATGGGGAGGGCTGTTTGCCATGTGACAATGGTATGTGGTACTTTCCAGAATGCTTTTACATAAAAATAGGATGATAATTTATAAATTTACATTTTTATTTTAATAAATGGGAATATTTGGTTTTAGGGGTTGACATTCAAAAGGGAGACAATTTTATTTTGCGGACCATGACTTTAAAGTGCTGGACTGGTGACTTGATAACAGAAATGGAGCTATCAATTTCACGCATAAACAGGGTTTAAAGTTGAGCCTGTGAATGCCTTACTTTACCTTAGTGAGAGTGATATTCTCCCACAGATTAACTCTACACAAATAATATAATTAAAGGAGAGCTATTTGCATTTCAGTGAGCACGCATGCCCACATACACACGCGTGCTCACACACAAGACATAGAATTTTGAGTCTGGACTTTGGCTCCTAATTTTTTAAAATAACTGTTTAGGAAAAAAAAAGAAAGAAATCCATGAGCAAAACAATAATTGTTGTCCTCAATATATTTTTTTTGAAATCACAGTTTCTCACAATCCTCCTAACCCTCTATTGATAATTCATGGTTCGGCAACTCATTTGAAAATCTGTTCATTTGTTTTCACTGATTGAATTCCCTGATTCCCTGATTGTTAGTGTGTATAAATGTATCAGCTACTTTTGAAGCTATGTTCTGCTAAAGAAGTGATAGGAAATCCTATTTAAATGTCATAATGCTTTTTCTCTTGTTATGACAGTACATTGAGTAAATAGTTTTATTTTAGTGCTATAGTTAAGAAAATCTATAATCACTTTCTCATAAATCTTTTTTTAAAAAATCTATATTTAGCCCCATCTGCCGAGACAGGAGTGGAAAATAGGCGACTACCTAAGACATGAATTCCGTTAAATATTAAAGAGATCTCATCAATGATTTTATTAGTCTCTGAGCTCAGTAAAGGCCTCACTGACATCTAAAGCCCAATGATTTTTCTTAAGTATATTTAAAGCCCTGCACTGCACCTTTAAATATTGAACAATATTGAAAAATATTGAAGCCCTTTTTTTGTATATTAGCTTTAGGCAGAACTGTTGTATGATTTCCACTCCTTTCATGACATTGTAATGATGTTACCACATACAACTTTATCTTGCATGAAAAGGTGAAGTCATGAGTGATTTCTCCAATTTAAAAGCACTCAACCCTCACAGTGCTAGAAATGAATATTTTGCATATATTCATGCAACAATGATTCAATTTAAGATTTCTATTTTCAAACATTGCTTGAAACCTTCACTATGTTAGTAGTAAAATTGCCAAAATGTGTAATAAGATTTATTATAGATGAGTAGCATTTTATTTAGTATTTCATGTTAACACGCTTTTAGGGTTACCTGGTTTAGCAGGAGAATTCATCTTTCTTTTCTAATCAGAGATAACATTTTATTGTATTTTTAAAAATACTCTTCCCATACACATATAGATTGTTGCACAAACTGAATTTTCTCTTGCTCGCAACGCAAACCTAAACATTGCTCATGTCAAAGCTTGGTGTACCCTCACACAAAGGCGCTCTGATTAAAAAAATGAAGGAAGACTTCCACTTCTCCTTTGTAATTTCTGTCCCTTCTCACCAGAATCACTGTAAAATCCTTTTGCTGTGCATCCTTAAAATGGGTTCAGAATTTATCTGCAGACTGGTCATACCCTTGTTTATACTGTGTAGATGCTTGATGCTGTAACAGCATAAAAATGGACATAAGTTTCCTAGAAGCCACATCAAGGCATATGTTACAGGCACAAAAAGTATAGGTTGGCGGAAGCTCTTAATTGAGGGGCTGTGTTTCTGAAAGAGGTTTGCACAGATGGAGGAAGAGATGTATCTAAATGTGGTTACCTATGAGCTTATATGTGAGAGATAGGAAAAGTGTGTAACCATTTAATGACTGCACCTGTGATGGTTACAGGGGAGGCACAAAAAGGTATAAACCTTTACTAGTTCTATGTTCATTATCCATCTTTAGGCCCTTAGGTCTTTTCATGTCAGATTTTTAACCATTTCAGCAATGGAAGAGGGAACCTTCCACAGACTGGTTTCACAGGCATTAAAGCAGTGCTCTTCCTCCCCAAGTATATTTATAAAGTATACACAAATGTGCATACACGGTCACACAAATATACGCTTATACACAAAACAAGGCTTTGTATATATGGGGGAAACTTATACCTCATGCCCAAAGGGCAGAAAGGAAATATTAACCTGATTTTGATTTAGAGGAGACCTGTAGTTGCTAGCAACTAACCCCGTTTGCCTATGCAAAGCTACTCACAGATGACATGCCCATATGAATGCAATTTTTCTTTGATTTTCTTTAATTTTATAGTTAAAAAAATTACTGGAAACTGGAGAGGCAACATATGAGTTAGTGCAAGATAGTGACTTGTTCTGCATTTTTGGGAGGGAAAGAGAGTGGCAATCTTATTAGGCCCCTGTGTGGGCCAAATTTTCCTAATTACATGGAAATCAGAGGCAGCCCCTAGACTGCGGTATCTTACCTGCACAGAGTAAACACTCCCCCGCTGTCACTAATATCCTATAAATCATGTTAAAGAGAAGCATAATTAACATTTTTGATCAAATCAAGCTCCAAAGCCATGAGGTGCTTGAGTGAAAAAAGCCACGTTTCCAAATCATCAGTGAATAGATTCTCCAGGGAAGGGGAATGCTTAGGATGGCTCTATACTTCTCCCTAGCCACCCACCCCTGCCCTGTGCATACCAGCAGAAGGCAATGAAAGTTTGGGTGAGAAAATCCTCAGCAATGTATCAATTACATTCAGTTTCATGGAAGCTCATCATGAGCAAAGGGCGTGGGGTAAGATACAGAGACGGGAAGCAGTCATGTGTCTGAGAAGAATGAGCAACTTCATGTTTTTCAGTCTGCTGAAAACGTACCCTTTCTGTGCATATCAAATTAGTTGTACTTGTCTTTAAAACTGTTTGAAGAGAATGGTGTTTCTGGTTAAAGAACAGGTGTATTTGTGCAAATCATTTCTATCTTTGTTTTCTATGTATCTTGAGAAAATATCTGCCCAGTTGTCAAAGGCTAAACAGATCTCAAGTTCACTTGGAGGTGGGTGCCCAAGTGGAATAGTTGAAATATATTTCAAAGATGTCTAGCCCCCAGGACAACATCCATAGAGAATCCTGGAACTCTTGCCATGGGAGACAGTGCTTTTATTTCTTTCAGTCATAGAAAAGAGACTTTAGTTGCAAATTTCCCTGGAAGTTGCTCATTAATTTCCACTCACACCAAGGTATAAGCAGTTGATAGCAAGGCCTTGATGAAAGACATAAACAAAGGTGGCAGAGAGCAGGGGCCCTGGATGTACAAGTAGGACAGTAACAGAGGGGAGAGAGAGGCCAACAGGGGAATCTAGGTATGACATGTAATTCTCTTCCTCAGCATGACAATTCTGATCTAAGTCAGGGTCTGGCTGTGAGAAAGTCTCAATAAGCATCATCAACAACAAAAATAGAGGTGGTAATGGAGGATCCCTCTTTCATCCCATATACATTGTCACTGAGGAAGGACATTTGCCTCAGTCCCTTCTTTGGCCTAGGTACTCAGGGAGAAAGTGCCCTGAGATGCTCGTTGGGATGTGGGGAGCAACAGTTCCTGGGATTCCTCCTGCATTCCTTCTGGCTCCTTCCCTAACACCTTAAGTGGATTTGCATTCTTCTGATTTATCATTAGCACTGGCTTTATCCCTCCCACACTGAGTTGGGGTAGAGCCTCTGTGAGGAAGTGATCCCTGCTACTTCCTACTCGGGCTGGATGCATGGGTGCTTGGGTGTGTGTGCTGGGGGGCAGGAGGGATAAGCCTGGGGCTTATCTTATTACTTATTACTAAGATTCCTTATTTAAGTAAATAAATGCAATATGAAGAGTCCAGGAACTGTGTGTACCTTGAAAAGAAGTACATTTTCTACTAGGGTAGTATAGATTATGTGGACTTTGACCAATGTATACTATATGCATTGGTATGTATAGCACAAGGACCATAGATTCTGGGTTTCTGGAGTCTATTCCAACTTCAGAGTTTCAAATATTATATTTGCTGATACAGATACGTATGTGTGTTAGTGAACTATATATTTTTAGTTATATAACTATATTCTTTCCAAGAAAGGCATTTTTAAAAATAACAAGAACTAAAAAGATTTTACATTTTATATTTTAAAGGCTTTTATATAAGCGAATTCACAAATCAGAAAAATAATTCTTTATTAGGTCATGAGTTCTAAATTGTGACTCTGGAAATATGGTCACTACAGGTATGCTTATTGCTCTTCTTCTTTCTTAAGTCTAAATGCCTAGAAGGCATACAGCTCATAAAGATAAATCTGGCCAAACTGGTTATTCGTCCCCTTAGAAAGACCTGATCCCTCCTCACAGTTTTACTCATTTCTTTCCATTTCACTTTACGTTGTTTTTTACTTTGCTGAGTGCAGACCAACTTATTTGTGTTTAAAACAAAGAGAGAAATACAGCTGGCATTATTCTAAGTAAAAACTTTTGTATTTCCTCTATACAGAGGAAACCTGTCAACTTGAACATGTGTTATTATATAGGGGCTCCACTCCATGCAAATCTTTCTTGCAATTCTTGTTTTTTTTGTTTTGTTTTGTTTTTGAGACGGAGTCTCGCTCTGTCGCCCAGGCTGGAGTGCAGTGGTGCGATGTCGGCTCACTGCAAGCTCCGCCTCCTGGGTTCATGCCATTCTCTTGCCTCAGCCTCCCAAGTAGCTGGGACTACAGATGCCCGCCACCACACCCGGCTAATTTTTTATATTTTTAGTAGAGACGGTTTCACCATGTTAGCCAGGATGGTCTCGATCTCCTGACCTCGTGATCTGCCTGCCTCGGCCTCCCAAAGTGCTGGGATTACAGGCATGAGCCACTGCACCCAGCCGGAATTCTTTAAGTGATTTACTGAGGTTATGTTTTCAACAGATTGTTAGATCAGTTTGATCATCTCTGTTCAAAAAGAAGAAAAGAAAATCTCATTCAAATAGTCGACTGTGTTTTAATCGCAGTAGTCTTTACTCAGATATTGCCCTCTGGGAGATGTCTTCACTGACCATCCTACTTAAGGTTGCATAACCTTCCACTCTGCACATACTTTCTGTCTTCTTTTCTGGGCTTTGTCTTCAAAGTACATACCCATTTGGCCTACTACAGATCTTAACTATTTGCTTGTTGCCTTTCCCTCCAACCCCCAACTGCCCACCACACATATGATGTCAACTCTCTGAAGGCAGAAATTTTTGTCTGTTTTAGTCACTGAATCTCCAGGGCCTAAAATGGCATAGGATATATAGTAGTCAATCAATCAATACTTGTTTAATAAGTACATGGAATGAAGGGATTTGATTTATCAAGCTGTTTTTCTTAATGTATACCATAAATTTAGATGTGAATAATTAGCCAAAATTATTCTTTTTTGCCCTCTATCTCTTCTTGTCTTAACCCTTTTGGTCATTTTCTTTTCCACATGTTGCTCCTTTAACAATCTATGTGACACCAAAATGTGGGGCAAGACACAAAAAATTTATCATTTAAGTTATTCCACCTCACGTCGACCAAGAAACTGGTTGTATCAGGAAAATTTCCACCTTCCAACCGGTTGTTCCAACTCTTTGAGGATATCACTTCTGTTTTCTGCACTGTAATTTAGCCTTCGTGGCTTGCTTGCCTGGGAATCTGATCACAGGACACTTGACACATTTCCCAAAGTAAAAGACCTTAGGTGGGTAGCATCAGGCTGCCATATTGGAGTGTTGAAGTCTGAGGCCTGAAAGTGCTGAATTCTGCAAAGCTTGCCATCTGTTGACCCTCTGTGACACAAACACAATTTATATTATACATAGCTATTGATCATCAATAGGCACTAAAAACCTAGTCACCATGTGTGTCTTATCCATCTTTTGTTTCTGGCAGGGAGAGAAGAAGTGGGAGAATGAAGGAAAACATGATGTGCTGAATAATGCTTGAATCAGTGTAACTGAGTATACTTTGGCTTTTTGCTCTAGGCTTTTGTTTTTTTTTTCTCCTGTATGAAGCATCTACCCTTCTTTACTTTCCTTCCCTCTTTGGCTTTCTTTTGGCTGAAGAAACATGCCTTACACCTGCCGGTATGTTTTTATGAGATTTTTGGGATTTTCTAGGGCCTTCCCCAGAGGTGACTGTGTTTTGGTGGTGAGTGAATAATGCAAAACAGTCTACAGACTGTATGCACTGAGTAATCACTGGGAATTCTTCAAAACGATCTCAGGTTGGTAAAATTTTCCACAGAAAATAATAATAACAGTAACAATAGCAGCAACAGCAATAATAAACAAGATATGCCCTGTATGCTTCCACCCAATTATTAGCTAATAATGCATAATTATGAATAATTCCACTCTTTAAATGCAGATTCTAAATAGCAATAACCATTTATTTTATGTTTTCACGTTATTTTCCTGCACGTCCTTTATGTCAATTATGTGTTTTCAGGCACATCTGATTGTGCTGTGCTGTGGTTACGATGGTTTGGTAATTGTACGTTAAAAAAAAAAAACAACAACACGTGTTTGGTATAAAAATTAATTACGTTAAGCATTCCTACTAATTTTGCCAGCCAAAAAAAAAATGGCATCCCACAAATTTTCAGCATAAAGCGGGTGGCCAACCTACTTAGGAGCTCTATGATCTGTGGCTGGGTTTTGTGAGTGAGCTCTGTCAAGGCAGTTTTCTCCGAGCTGGGGACGGAATGCCGGAATGCAGTGGACGGCAGTCTGCCCCTGCTCAGTTCCTTGTGTTCCCTTAAAATTTGTCTCTGGCCTCCATCTAATCAACCACTTCCCAATTACAATTATAATAACAGAGATGAAAATATCATTTTGAAATATTGCTGCAATCCAAATTGACAGAGCTCCTGCCAGCAAGCTGGACGGTCAAGGATGTAGCTTCCTTCCTTTGGTTTGGTCCTATTTATAAGGGGTTGATCCCTGGTAATAAGGAAGGAAAGCATTAGATATGCTATAGAAATCTATCCAGAAAATCCATGGGAGCAGGAAGGGGGCTTGGGGAGGGGAAGAAAGGAGGGGAAAAACCCAGGAGGAATTGGATGAAAAAAAAAGTCTGCTCAATATTGCAATCTTTCAGGAATATTTTCTTATGATGCATTAAAAATATCTGATTCTTAAAACAATTTTCTGCTCCTGTAACTCAAAATAGCATTCAGTAAGGGGGAGGGGAAATGTAGCAATTAGTTGGCTTTATTTCTGAGGTTTTATTACTTTGATTTTTTGATTTAATCAGCCACGAATACAACTACCAGCAGACGGTGACTTTTCCCAGAAATGTGCTTCCTGCCCAGAACAGTGGCTTGTGATTGTAGGTTAATGTTAATGAAACATGAAAAGGCAGACCCTTTTTAGGAAATTTGTTATTAACAAATAAAGGCTTGGTAACATTTAGAATCACACCAGGAATCACACCGTCGGAAATACGGCTGGAGCAGATCCTAGAGCCAGCCTGCCATGCTCAGTGACAAATTTGTTTACATCTTTTAAAAGTTCTGACTCGGTACAGACAAGGTGACTTCCTACTTTTCTCATTCATGTTCAATTCACAAACATAAAGAGACTCTGAGCCATTAGGGAAGCTTTCATTTTGGCTGGGGAAGTATGAAATGATAGTGATAGTGGCTTTCATGGCAGAAAATAATTGTATACTTTTCTTATTATTATTTTTGGCAAGGCACGCACGTTTCGGCTTTCCGATGTATTACATCATTACATTGTATAATGCATCATAATGATAGAGTGAATAGAGATGAAGAAATGCCAGCGTCTGCTGCAAGTTTAAAGAGAGAGACATTGCATGCATTTTCATCTGGGGAGGCTGCTGTTCAGCGAAGTGTTCTCTGAGATGAAACAAAGCTGCCTTCCCACTTGGCATTCACATTAATTGTGGGCTTGCCAACCGGCCAGTTTCATTGGTGTATAAATTAGTGGGGAATGATTCCACTTGTCTGAAAAACCAGAATATCTGAGGAATGCTTCCTGAGATGGTGACTTATTTGTTTTTCTATGGTTTGCACTCAGCTCCTAGAAAACCTGCAGGATCTGCTAAACACAAAAAAATCTGTGTTCTGCCCTGGCATACCTGTGTGAGAGGTAATGGCTATCATTACAACAAATAGAAGTTTTATTATTTTCAACAGCGTATTTTTGAGATGTATTAAAATAAATCATTTTTCAAATCTTCATTGTAAAATGAAAGTCCACTGAGGTCCCCTGAGAGAAAATTTAAACTTACGGATTTCTATTAATAACAATAATAGGAAATACTAGTTGAGAGTCAACGATGGTCTAGGAGCTGCCATTTGGGATGTATCAGTGGGGTGCTGAGATACATGACTGCGAAGGAAAAAAAAATATTTAGTTCATTTTTTGTTATATTTATTTGTTATTGCAGTGTGACTAAAATTTTTTTTAAATAATCCAAATTTAGCCAAACATAGTTGACACTGCCTTCTAAAATGTCCTGTATTTCTTAGTTCTAGGACAGGCAATTACAAGGATTATAAATATGGAGTCCAGGGCTTTCAATGCCCCTTTAACCTTTTACAATTAAAATTAACTGAATCTTAAACACTCACTTTTTCATTCCATAATTGTGAGCTGGTTGTATGCTTTGTATTGTGTTGGTACCAGGGATATAAATGTGAAAAAGCAGACCTGGACGCTCTCTCCTTGCAGCTTACAGTCTAGAGGTGGATACTTCATTACACCAAAACAACCAAAACCAAAACCAAACCAAACCAAACCAAACCTTGACACTTCTTGCCATACCGGGGTTTTCACATTTGCATTAATACTATTCTAATAGTCACTTTTTGTTGGACCAATCAGCCTTGAACTTACTGAGAAGGGCCACATTGATCTTAATATTTGTTGTGTAGTTTTAAGCCTTGGCAGAAAAGAAAAGAAAAGAAACAAACAAAAAAACAACAGCAACGTTAAACCAGTTAGTTGGAGACAAAATGCATGGCTGTTTCCACTGTCACCTATTTATCTGGGCATTTATTTTGGTCCAAAGATACCCAGATTTTCTGTCTTTTAGATAATGAAGTACTTTGGGTTTTCTCCACTCATGCAGTACAAGGCTTACATAACAAAATACAACGAAGATGTATTTAGTTATTGAGACAAATTGGATTCCTTAGTTACCTAGCTAGTTAGTTAGCTAGCTAGCCAGCTAGTCTGTCATTTTGAGTGTGTGACTGTATGTGTCTGTATCTACACACATTATAGCTGCCAAGTGCTTTATAATTTATAAAAAATAGTTTTAAAATGCAGTACCTTGTTTGCATAGTGGCTAAAATCATGGGCCTTGGAGTCATATCAATAAATATGCTTGGATTCAAATAGTGGCTCCACCATATATTTACCAAGTGACCTTAAATTCTGTAAGCCTCAGTGTCCTCCTTGTAAAATAAGGGTAATAGCCATTTCACAGGTTTGCAATGGGAGTAGATGAGGTGTTCCATTAAAATAGCTTATACGAAACAATGAATGGTAGCTAATATTTTTGTTGTTGTTTTATAAAATAATTTCTAACCTTTATTAGAACTAATGAAGCAGGCTATTAACGATCTCATTAGGTCCTCTTATTTATTTTTATCTCTACATGACTGTAAAGGCAGACTCCCTTTCCTAGAATTCCTACTTTTCTTTTCTCCAAGTAAGTATTTTCTACCCATTTTTTAGAGCTCAATTAAATACTTCCTTCCTGACTTTAGTACTAAGTTAGATACATTGTTCCATAACAAGTATTTATTTAGCCCCACTGTATGCCAGTGCTGTTTTAAGTGTTGGAAATACAGTGATATTAAGAAGAGACTATAGTCCCTGTCACCATGCAGCTTACATTGTATCAGAGGAGGCAAACTTTCCACAAATATTGCTAAGATAAGTTTTTACTTCAGGTTGGGGGACACGCTTAGAAAGTGAAATACAGGGTATTAGGAAAGCATATTCCTAGGGACTGCTATGGTCCAGGGTCGGAGAGATTTCCTTGAGGAGGCAGTGTTGAGTTGAGACCTAAAAGATAATGAGGATTAACCCAAGGGAAGAAGGCAGGGCAGGGTGGGGAGAGAATCTAACATGTTCACCACCTATGCAAAACCCTGAGGAGCATGCAACCTGCTTTCTAGGAGCCTCTGGTTTAGGGGGACACCTTTCCTGACCACTCTTGTGAATAGCAAGTTGCCTTTTCTTTGCCTTCCAGGAATGCTCACTGTCAGAACTATTTATTTGGCTTCTTTCCAAATATGCCTTTTTCATCCATCCATTCATTTATTCAACAAACATTGATAGAACATCTAGAGAAATCTCAAGTAAAGAAAACTTATGTGTTCTACATGCCATTTATATAACCATTTTTTTTTTTCTGTTTTTGAGACAGAGTCTCTCTCTATTACCCAGGCTGGAGTGCAGTGGTGCAATCTCGGTTCACTGCAACTGCTGCCTCTGGGGTTCAAGTGATTCTCCTGCCTTAGCCTTCTGAGGAGCTGGGTCTACAGGTGTGCACCACCACACCCAGCTGATTTTTGTTTTTTTAGTAGAGAGCAGGTTTCACCATGTTGGCCAGGCTGGTCTCAAGCTCCTGACCTCAGATGATCTACCTGTCTTGGCCTCCCAAAGTGCTGGGATTACAAGCATGAGCCACTGTGCCCAGCAATATCCAAATATTTTTAAGGTATATTTTTATAACTCTAGATCTGGTGGTGTTTACTACATTACAGCCCTGATAGCAGGAGACATGTCTTTCATCATTGCTGCCCCCTTCAATGACTCACACATACTTGGCACTCAGTAGATGTCAGTGACCCCCAGTGACCCCTGTGCTGATCTCTCACATGGCCATTATCTGCTGCACTTTAAAAAATCCCTGGCAACATCCTGCAATGTTGAATGTTTCTAGCCTAACAAAAAACATAATTAGGAAGGTAAATCTGCTGAAGCTGAAACAAATCATTTAATTCATTCCACAAGCCAAATGGAAAATGATTTTGAGATTATCCACCGTATTGGGTTATCTGCTCTACTGCTCTGTACCATTAGCTCAGGCAGTTGGGAATTGCTTGCAATTCACAAAGAAGCAGATTGTGTTTGGTTTGCGTTGGCTGTGTACCCTCTTCTGAAGTGGCTGCAAGTCCTCTCCAATTCAGCGAAGGCAGCCAGTCAGGGTGGCCACTAAGCCAAGTCTCTTTCTCTCATGTTGGTGCTTCTGTGTGGTGTGCAGCACATGTGTACCTATGTGTGCCTGCCTTCTTCTATCTAGTTCCCCATCAGCTGAAGGTGGTACCTTGTAGATACTTACTCATATAACGTTTGGGGTGAAACAGGGCTTCTTATTAACTTTTCACCTTTCTTAGAGGTAAAAGTGACTTGATACTGCCCTATCTAAGGTCATCTTCCTTTCGTAAGAGGTAAATAATGCCTTTGTTTTTCAGAGATTTTGGCGAGGCTTCCCAGCCATTCAGAAGCTCCCTTGCCCACAGGAGAGGTTGGGGTGCTGAGCATTTTAGCAGTTGCATTTACTCAGCTGCTTTCATGGAGTTCAAACATCTGCTCTAAGACCTCTTTCAGCTTCCCTGGCTTTTGAGAGACCATATGTCTAATATGACAGAATAGGGTAATCCCATCATGAGACACTTCTCTCAAGGTTTGGGGAAACCTACCCTTAGACCACCTTACCTTAATTCAACGATCACATTGAAAGGGAACAACTGATAAAAGCCATGTTTGTGAAAGTTCGAAGGTAACTGGGACCCAAAATGGCAGCTTTAAAGAGGGTTCAGATGTCTATTTGCAAAACCTGGGAATGATTCCTTTAGATTTACAGCAAAGAAGATGGGAAACATATTGATGGATGAGTAGATAGGAAGAGAGATGATTATTAGGTACATAAGAAATTACTTTTCCTTTATGGACTTGTTTCCACTATAGCTAACAAATTAGTCTTAAAGGATTTTCTTTACCACATTTGGTCCGTGAGTCTGAGGCTCCTTTCTGTCCTTTAAATTGGTAGTATCACTGGTGATTTACAGGCCTGGCTGCACCTGTGAGGCCAGTATGGGCTATTCTGGCGAGGCTCCTGTTAGACTGAGAGAGGCAGACCCAGGCATTGGGAGGTGTCATGCTTTATTAGGAAGGCTAATCATGTGGTTGGCTGCATGTTCTCAAAATGTAGGAAGGCTGAAGTCTTCAGGAGAAACAAGTCAATAAAAAGAAAACACCTGACTCAAAGCAGGCTATTTAAATTGTGTGGACAATTTGCTAATATCACAGTAGAAATGATGCTTTTCTTATGCTAACCCAGATAGAATAAAAGACAACTTAGAGTGTCTCATTAAAACCACCATAACTTTTATATCAAAAATATTGCTGCAATCTAAATGCAGGATGATTCCATCTACATTAGCATACTTTTATAAAAGCATGAGAAAAGCCTTGAACCTATAAATCTAGCATGATGATAGGGTGGCATCCCATAATGTAAACTATCACCGAGACTTTTTGCTCAGGGAGAAATCTCAAGCTACTTTTTTTAAGTGGTCTTTAATAATCTCTAATAGCACTGAAGAATACTGTCTACATGAACTGTGATAGCAATTCCCCTCCACGCATCTTTTCTCCATCCCTATGCCACTACTTAAAAGTTGGCTAAAAAGGTAAGGGCATGTGGTAACAGCCAGTAAGAAGCCAGGACTCTCAGTCATACAGCCACAAGGAACTGAATTCTGCCAACGACCAGGTGAACTTTAAAAGAGGACCCCAATCTCACACCCTCACTGACCCTGTGATTGCAGCTCCATGAAACCCTAAGTAGAGAACCGAGCTAATGTGCTCAGACCCCTGACCTGCAGAAACTGTAAAATAACTAATGTATACTATTTAAGTCACTTAATTTGTGGTAATTTGTTAGCAACAAAAACTAAGGCAACTATACTCTTTATAAAATATTCCATCATAAAACTTTTAAATGGAAAAGTCCCTGGGCACTGCTGTAGGATTCAAAGTACCTGTATAAAGTTGCAGCTTACACACAATTTCTGACCTATAATCATGACAGTATCAAGCAAGGTGTGACTGTACTTCTGTTGCCACCTGATTGCCCCTACCTCCAAGGAAGTCCTTCGATGGTGGAACTGTATTGTGTCTATCCCATAGCATCACTGCTGTTCCTGACCCCCTTTTCAGTTGTCTTAGCACAGAGACATTTGATCTAAGTAGGAATTATTAGCCCTGAGGGGCCTAGGAGGAGGTGTAGATAATAACAATCCCCTTTCCCTACTAACAGCCCTAACCCTCCCGGAATTTCAACTAAAGCTGCACATTGAGAATCTACATGGGTTATCCAGGCAGACTTTCATGCTGGCCCTTTCCTGTTTCACCCGAGGGAGAATCTGGCCAACTATATATTCATTGCTATTTTCCCCATTATTTATTACCTAGACAGAATAGCATGATTAATTATTGATCACAGACCAGTAACTGATTAAAGTGTGGTTCTGATCAGCAGTCAAAAGTCATTTGTTTCCAGGCATTCATAGTTCCTGCATAGAGAGTGGCAGAACAATTCTCTCTTTTCAGTGCATAAAATATGACACCTGTAGAGGGGCTGTAGTTATAAGCCAGCAACAGAGCCCTTCAACCATACTTTGTCTTAATACATGTGAAATAATGATTTGCCAAAAGAGAGAAACTGGAAGATTTACATGTAGAGAATATGATGTGAAATATAATAGGAGGATTCTAATTAGATTTGTTTCTCACGGACTAAATGCTTTGCTGAAGAGAAACTCACTAGGAATAGCTCTTTACCATCTGGGAAGCATATCGCGTTTTGTCTCATTCTTATTTCTGGGTTTATTCTTGCTCTCCACCTTTTCTTCAATCTCTCCTTCCCTTCCTTCTTCCCCTGTTCCCCACTTCTTTTCCTCTTTCCCTCCCTCCCTTTTTTTTTTTTTTGGTTTTTTGTTGGATGATGTATGTCAGAAGTTGGCAAACTATAGCCCAAGGTCAAATCTGGTCCACCACATGGTTTTGTAAATAAAGTTTTGGAATCCAACCAGGTTCATTCATTTTCATATTGTCTATAGGTGCTTTTGTACTACAACAGAAGCTGAGTAGTTATGACAAGACCATAGTGTCCACAAAGCCTCAAATGTGTACTAGCTGGCCCTTTATAGAAGCACGCTTGCTGACTCCTATTCTATGTACCAGGTACTAGGGACACAGTAAATAAGACACAATCCCTGTCCTCAGAGGCTTCAGAGTTTTATACGAGTATCTAATTACACTGTGCTGTGAAGGGTAAGACGACAGTCATCTCAAGTAATGTGGGAACCAGGAAACAAACATTGTTACGTATTTAGGATATGGAATTAGAGGACACCATCTCAGTGAAGGTAATGTTTGAGTTGGGAGTTTCCTGGCAGTTTGCAAGTGGATAAAAATAATCAGGACTTGAATCTTGTGGCACAAATATCTTCTTTCAGCCTAGACAAAGTACCAAATCAAAAGTGACAATTCCTTCTTTGGAGGTTTACTTTTTTTTTTTTTTCCTGGCCAGTAACAAAGTTATTTCTGAGTCTTCTACTGCAGTGACCTTAGAGTTTTAAGCCATATGTGCTTCAAGAGAGGTGTCCCTGCAGTTCTGGTGGTGAGCCCCCACCTCTGTCTGAACTTGGCTGGAAGCTAAGTTCATTTGAAACTAGCAAACATTTTGGTTTCTTCTTCTCTCTTATAAAATACTGTTCAAGCTCAAAGTCAGCAGTTCATTTCAAGAGCCTGGTTCTTGAAACCTGGGATGCATTCGAGACCAAGCAAAAACAAAAACCCAATTATGAAAATCAAGTAAAGACCAGAAACCACCATGTCTGATTTATGAGCTCTTTCTCTCAGGGCAGAAAGTGAAACTGGTACCAGAAGAATGTGCCAATCATTTGAAAATCAGTTCAAAAAAATATGGGCAGCAAGGCTTTGCCCCAGAAATAATAAAATCCACCAGAATGAGTCAAACCATCAGACTTAATCTTTCAATTATCAAGATGCCAATTCTTATGTGAGAAGGGTTTAATCCAAAATTCCACGGCAAAAGAAAGTTCCCTTTATGGAACGTGAAGTGAATGATGGCTGAGTGAGGGACTCATTTTGACTTTTGCACTTGCGCATCAAACTCTGGAATCACCTCCCTGGAGGTGTTAGTTTCTCTAAGCAGAAACTGTAGAAGCTTTGGCACAGCTAGGAAAAGTGATAGTGTCAGGTAACAAGCCAGGACCTGAGTCAGCCAAGCCTGTATTTGAATCCCCCAGTTGCCATTTCTGTGGCCTTGATCAAGTCATCTAACTTCTCCCTACCCTGAGGTATTCATCTGCTAAATGGGGATAGTGATAGTGATATCATGTAGCAATTCTAAGATTGCCATGAAGTAATACAAATAAATCAATTAGTACCATTCCTAACACAAAGCAGGTAATTACTAAATTAGCTATTTTTATTTTTAGGTTAACGTTATAGTCATTTGATTTCCCAGGAGGTATTGGGGATGGTAGAGAATGACTTGGAGTTTAAAGCTCATACTTTCGCCCACACATATTTAGAAATGTGCTCACCGAATCCATTGAAGTTGGAATGGTGCTTACTGAGCAATTTGTGAGTGCAAATTTATGAATGTCTGCTTGAAGAATTACAACAGAAAGGATAATAGAATCTTTAGAAGACAAGTCTATTTACTCAGCCTCCATTGGATAAGCATTAATGTATTAGATATCGGTCAATGGCTTGGGAGACAAAGATAAATAAAATATTGTTCTTGGCTCAAAATTTTATAGTCTAGTTCCTCTGTGGACATGCTACCAGAAGACAAATTCTGTGCGAAAGTACTATAGCGGAGTCAATTATTCAGATGGCAGCAAGGGGACAAGGAGGGACTCATGGAGGCAGAAACTTCTGAGCTGAAATTCAAAGAATGAGTAGGTTTTTCAGGTAGGCAGGCAAAGGGAAGACATGCCAGGCAGAAAGACCCATGCAGAGAGACACCAAACATGGAAGACCATAATTTAGTGTGTGTAGGAAATAGTGGAGGGAGATGCAGCTGAATAGGTCGGCTGAGCCTTGTATACCCCACAAGGCATTTGGTTTGAATCCTGTAGATTAGGGGAGCCATTAAGAAATTTTGAGTAGATGATTCACCTGGCCCTGTGTGCTTGTTAGAAAGATAATCTGGCTGGCAGTGTGCAGGACTAATTGGAGGCAGGGAAGCAGGGAGACAGATCAGTTATGAGCCTCTTGCAAATACCCAGGCAAGAGAGAATGAGGTTCTGACAGGGTTGTGGTGGTAAAGAGGAAGAGAAGAAAAAGCATGAGTGATGCTGAGAAGGTAGAAACTGATACAAATTGATAGGAGCCGATTATTATTTGAGTTTAGGTGTGCAGATCATGCACAGCATTGACAGAAATTTGATGTGTGCATCTGAGAACTCCTGTGATTTGAGGTGGGATATAGACCACAGCGTGAACTCTTGTTGGTTTCATCTGGGAGACCAATGTTGCCCGCCCAAATTAGCTACTTGAGATTCTAAATGGACCAGAGACTCCCTTCAAGGTCAAACCTTGTTGATTGATATGTGGTTGCATCACCTACAATGTGGGCCAGTCTAAATTAAGGTTAAGGAGCACACACTGTTTGTGGGCCTTAGTTTGTCATCAAAAAGGAATAGCCTGATCATCAAAAATGAATGTGTCGCACATTTCCTACAAATGCTGGCTTCTTAGAAACTCTAAATAAAAACTTCAATGTCTTAGAGATCATATTTCAATATAATACTAATCACAATTATTCAACCATTCATCTACCCATCTATCCATCTGTCCATCCATCATTGATTATCTCTGGCCAGCCACAAAAGCCACCAGTGAGTTTTAACAGATCCAAATCAATTTATCAAGCATTGCCTTCATGAAAGAGTCAGGAAAACTCAGGATTTAGATTAGAAAATACCTTTTGTCAAATATAAAATCTACAAATATTTGTTTGACACTTGCTCTTATAATGCAAATATTATGTTTGTTAATATCCAGTATGCAATTTTGTAAATGTAACATAAGCATTTTGTATATAAAAGTTTAGTATGTGTGTGTGTGTGTGTGTGTGTGTGTGTGTGTATAATAATAGAATACTTGTTTAAAGGGTACTTCCCAATGAGGTAATTACTGTGAACATATATTTTTGGTATATGTGTGTATGTGTGTAAGTATATATATGTGTATATATATATATTTATGCGTGTGTGTATATACAGGTATCTATATTAAATTTAATTCTTAACATATGCTAATCTCCATAGCACATGTAATATTAAAAGAAAATTTGGTAATACTTTAAATGTCCTATCATTGTGAATTCATTTTATATTCATTGTAATAGCATTGATCAAAATGAATTCATTTGGTATTCATGTAGATGTCACATGTACTTCCATAGGTGTTTCATTGTAAATTAGCATTTCTCAGAGGACACTTAAAATAAGTGTTACTGAAAGTCCTCATTACACATATTGCCGACATTAGTACATTAAGGATCATGTACTTACATAGCACTAATGCATTTCTGCCACTTAAAATACTACATTACCCATTTCTGATATCTAGCAAATATCTAAGGCAATTTTGAGAATTACTAACATGCTAAAGGAAGTTGTACCTTTATGATTAAGCAGGTTGCCTATATTTTGGTCTGATTTTCTTTTTAAGCTAAAGTTCTGTTGGATACAAAAAAGGAAAGAGGGTTAGAAGTGAAATGTATATGATGACAACAATGGCATTTAAATGAATTTGGTATAGTCAGGCACCCAGTGAAAGTAGAACTTTATCTAATTTTATTTTTGACAAATCACCTCATTTAAAAAATCAAGTGAAGTTAGGAATTTGTGGACTAGAAAATAAATTTGTCAAAAAACATTGATATACCATTTTTGGGCTTGACTTACCTCAGAAGCGAAAAACAAACACATGAGCGAATGAAGGACCATTTACCTTTGCTGTGTATGACCTCCTTATAGGTTTCTTATTATTGCTTTGGGTAGAAATTTTGTTGAGATTATCATGGATGTTGGGAAGGAATGGCAATGACTCACACAGGTGGCATCTGGCTGCAGGAGAATCGAGTAGGTGGAGAGATTGTTCGTAATCCTCAACTGCCTGATAATTCTGATAGGGAAAGGTGTGATGAGGGGCATGTAGGTGGCAACAGGCTTGCACATCAACCAGGTAAAGCTTTGGGATTTACCAGGATACTCTGAGTGCTTGCTAGGATGTCTGTCATATAGTGAGAGTCATGCTTTAAAAAGATACAAAATATGCTTTGAAGAATAGTGTTTCCAAGTTCACTGTTGGTGAGAATGCAAAATGGTACAGCCACTGTGGAAAACAGTATGGTGGTTCCTCAAAAAATTAAAAATAGTGCTGCCACATGATCTAGCAATTCTACTTTTGGGTATTTATTCAAAAGAGCTGAAATCAGGATCTCTGCATGCCCATGTTCATTGCAGCACTATTCACAATAGCCAGGATGTAGGAACAACCTAAATGTCCATGAACAGATGAATGGATAAAGAAACTGTGGCATATACATACAATGGAATATTATTCAGCTTTAAAAAAGACATTCTGCAATATGCAACAACATGGGTGGATCTTGAGGACATTATGCTAAATGAAATAAGCCAGTGACAGATGGACAAATACTGAGGAATATGAGGAATTGAACACGATTAAATTCATAGAATCAAAAGGTGAAGTGATGGTTTCCAGGGGCTCCGGGGAAGGGAAAATGGGGACTCGTTAATCAAAGGGCCTAAATTTCAGTTTGAGATAAAGAAGTTCTAGAGATCTACTGTATAACATTGTACCTATAGTTAACAATATAGTATTGCACAATTAAAAATTTATTAAAAGGGTAGATCTCACGTTGTGTTCTTATGACAACATTAACTTTTTAAAAAGAATAGGGGTTCTCATTTAAAAGCTGGGCACTAAGGGCTTTAGAGTCACACGTGGGAAAACCCTTAGTGCTTCTAGGACACACTGATCATCATCAGTTGTAGCTCTGAAGTTCTTTTACTTTTAGATTCGTTTATTTTTACCTTTCTCTCTGCAAGGATAGTCTGTTTGCTGTCTACACCTGTTACCACGTTGAAGGGTGTCCCTGAAATGGACTTTCTCCCTTCAGCCACACTGTCAGGAGACATCACCTTATTTGGTGCTGACTCAGTGGGAGCCAAATTTTCAGCAGGCTACCAACTCACACCCGCAGAATTTGCCCAGCACATCCGTTTTGCAAACACGCAAAATGGATAATTGGGCACACAAATGCCTATTTGCGTTGCAATTTGGCATTTGTATACACAGTGATGGATTTTTTCATGTGCAAATGTGAGGGACGCAAGTACAAAACGGATGTTCTCAAGCAGGAAGGGTGCCTTTAAAAACGTATATCTTTTCAAAAACCTTCTAGAAATTTGAGGAGCGCCAGGAAAATTGTTAGGTACATGGATATATTTCAGATCCCACTCCTCACCCCGCCCCCATTCAGGCAAAGTCTTGATAAAACACATTTCATTAGTTACTTTTTAAAGATGGGCTACCTTTTTCTCAAATAGGCAGACAGACATCCCAAGTTTTTACCCCTATAACGAAGGACTTACCTAAAGTGTCGTGGAGTCAACTAATAAATGTTAATACTTTAGCTCTAATGAAATATAAGGAGTATTTATATTCTTAGTGTTCGGTGTTTTATAACAAGTGCCATATACTGGTTTTGAGGTGCATTGTCCATTTGGTATTAAAGTTACACACACATACATGCAGAAACATTTGGAACCATAGATTTTTATAACTAACTGGAGTGGTGCAGAAAAGAATAATGATGGCACTTGTACAGGGAATGGCTGCAGAGCTTTGCAGTGTTCCACATGTTCAGTTCATTCTCTGGTTTCTTTGTCCCTTCTCTCTGCCCTTGGCCCTTTAAGCCACAGTGTTGCTCACTCAAATCTCATCTTGTTTAGCAGGGCACAGGAAAGGAAGCCAGGAGCACTTAAGGTGTCCTAGGCTATGGCCCAGGACTCTGCCTTCCTTTGCAAGCCACTCACCTGTGTCTGCATGTTGTCCCCGGCTCTGGCCCTGGTTTCACACATTTGAGTACTTATCATCTCCTGCGGAACCCCTCTGGGCTCTGTGTACTGGCTTTCCTGTTCTGTTGTAGCTCCACCTCCTTCCTTTGGCAGCACCTATGGTGCTCCTTAGAATCTGCTTCTAGGATGACTGACCCAGACCAAGAGATGACTTACACGTGAACTTCTTCTGCCCAAAAACTATGGGTCTCAACCAAGGCTTTGTCCCTGTCTCCCCACTCCTTCCTCTGAACATTCTTACCATTTCTGAACTCGGGTGCACTTATGACTTCCAGTGTTGCCCATAGTCTGACCTATACTGCCAACCTATGTTTGTACAGTTTCAGCGTGTTGTAATCTCTAATTTAACATGCCTACAACTAGATCTGGTTTTATTTTGTTTTCTTCTCCCAGGGTTTAACGTGCCATCCCAGTCTCTCCTCTCCAGTCTTTTTATCCTCATCATTGCCTTGCTTGTCTCTTCAATGCTCATCCCAAGGGCCATCATGTCATGTTGAGACATCTTTTGCAATGTCTCTTGGGTTCTAAGCCTTTCACTTTATTACAGATACAGCTGTCTGGTCCTCTTATGTCTGGATGGTGGTATTTACTCTCTGAGATGTCTCTTGCTTGGCTACTGTTTCATTAAATGCCCTGCTTACTGTGGCATTCATCTAGTTATGAGCTAGAATGATTCCATGTTGACAGATCAAGTTCCAACTTCCCATCATGACCTTCAAGGTGGATATTTGATATGATTTGGCTGTGTCCCCACCCAAATCTCATCTCAAATTGTAGTTTTCATAATTCCCACGTGACCTGGTGGGAGGCACTTGAATCATGGGCTGGTTACCCCCGTGCTGTTTTCGTGATAGTGTGTTAGTTCTCACGAGGTCTGATGGTTTTATAAGGGGCCTTTCCCCCTTTACTCAGCACTCACTCTCTTTTCCTCCTGCCATGTGAAGAAAGACATGTTTGTATCCCCTTCTCCCATCATTGTAAGTTTCCTGAGGCCTCCCCAGCCATGTACAACTATGTCAATTAAATCTCTTTCCTTTACAAATTATCCAGTCTCAGGTATTTCTTTATAGCAGCATGAGAATGGACTAATACATATTCAACATTATATCCCACAGTAATCATGGAAACTTATTAGGACAAGTTTTTCACTCCAGGCAGACTTTTCTGTTCATTTGCCCCTGTATGCTCCTCTCTTACCTGCCTCTGTGACTTTTTCCATTAGGATTTCCTAACCTGGAATGTTTTCAGCCTCCTATTTATTTAAATTTTCAAACAACTGTGAAGGCTCCCACAAACTCTAGCACTTTAAAGCAACTATTTAAAATTACCCCAGCCAATACAAATTTTGCTTATTCTAAATCCTACAGATTGTGGAAGCCCTACACCAGCAGCTCTACATGAATTGGGCAGTTCCTGGAATTGGCTTTTTTTGGGTCTCACACTAGACTGGAAGTTCCTCAAGGATAGTCACTGTGTTTTACAACACATACGATGTTACATCTTTTGCAATGCTTAGCACAGTGCTAGTCATATAGAAAACATGTGCTTAATACTTATTGGCTTTGTCTTCACATCATGGAGGGGTTGGAAGTTAGAAGAGAAGGTTGAAGAGTTAGTGGCTGGGGGAAAGTCATGAAGCTCCATTAAATATTCTTTATTTACAAAGCTGCCAGCACACCGGGTTAGTAGTAGTATTTTATATAACTCCAGATCCTCCCCTTTCCTCCTCCTCCAGAGTAACAAGGGCCTAATAGGCTTCATGTATAAGTGCCTATTTTTATTAAAGACAAGTGTAATCTTTTGTAGACCAAATGTCCCTATCATAAATGCTAACGGAGAAAAATATTAGGACTCATTTATTTATGAACCTGTTAATAATGAGGTGCAGTTATGAAAAAAAGGCTTCCTCAGCAAAAGCTCCTGAACAAACAATGCACACTGGGGAAAAAGGAGCTAGTTAGCCTTCTTGACTTAGATAAAGCTATGGAGAAATGACAAGTGCCAGTAATTAGCACAGCCTCTTCAACAAGATAACCCTATACATCTTTGTCTATTTCAATCACCAAAGACTCCGATTCAGTGTAAAATTAAACCTTGGATGCCATCAATTTCTGTTAACCTCTTTATATTGTTCTGTGTTCATGCCTATGTGATAGATAGATTTTGTCATTTTATTAAATGGTGACATCTCTACAGACACGTGACCTAAAAATCTGTTTGCTCCTTTGCAAAGTATTCTTAATCATTGCCTGCTATGTTTCCCAACCAGGGGACAAGATTTATTCCCGGATCCCATTGGCAAATTCCTAGTCTGTAAGAACTTGATACTTCTGTTTGTTAGAGCTACCCTGCATTTAGCAGTTTACTTAAAACCTGCATTCCCCCAAATAATCTAGGTAGAAAACTAGTCAAGACTAGATATAAGATCATAGTTCAAGCTGTTTATTATATTCATGTACACATTTTTAAAAGTGTGATTTAAAGCATATTGCCCTATATGTATATTTATTTCCTTCTCATATCCAGTACAACCCACTATTTTAGAGGGTCCTGACTACCTATGGCTTTAGCAGTTAGTTTTTATCTGGGCTCTTTTGAAATTTTATTGCTTAATATTCTTTGTGGCCAATGGCTTTTTAAAAATTAATTAATTCATGATTGCAAGGAATAACAATAAAGGTTATCCAAATTGAGAAATAATTGGAAATTATAAGATATCACAGTTTGACCTTGAGATCCAGGTTTATACACAGTAGTCTTATGCAGACTCATGGCAGGGCCAGCAGAACCAATGGGTATGGAGGTTTTTCAGCTACCCTGCCAGGCTCATGTGTGAGAGAAGCCTCTGACCAAGGCACAGGGAAACATCACTTAACTTAGAAGAAAAATGTACAGAGCTATTTCTACGCTAACCTGCTCTAAATTCCTACTTCCCTTCAAGACCTTTCTTCCAAATTTTATTTCTTTAAGAATAACTACCATTTAATTTTGCCCAGGTCTGCATTTCTTTTTCTCCTCTTGCTAGAAACTTCACTCCCCTGGTTGAGTAACATTTCTGTTTTCATGTTTTTTCTCTCACCTTTTCCTACCTACGTTGCCCTTGCTCTCGCAAGCACTCTTTTTCTGTCTTATTCAGGAGACAACATAACTAACATGCATAGTCCCTTTTGGCGAGAAATGTGCCAAAATTCAGCTTCTGTAAACTTCTCCTCACTTTGAGCCCTAATTGCAATGAGTCCCTGGGAAGTATTACAAGCTATCATTTAAATATGTATTTACACAACATTTTAAAGCACACATTATTTAGCCAGTAGAGCAAAACAGCTCACAACAAGTAAATGGAATAAAGCACATTTAGAGGCTGCTTAAAAGCACAGGTTTGCTCTGTGGTAAATGGTGAGGGAGCCTTTGAGACAGGTGCTGTTTATCAAGGGGACTCTGCTCCAGGCCTTCTACCTTGTGGTGATTGTCTTTCGTGACCTGGGGCTCCCCCCCTGTGGGTTAGACAGGAAAGACCATTGAGTGAAAGTCACTCTGATCTTTAAATCTGCGAAGGTTTCAGTAGCTGAAGACAGAGGTAGTGATGTAGGGGAAGGAAAGACAGAAAGAAAGTTAGAAAGTAGGCAAGAAGAAAGAAAAATTAGAAGAAAAGGACACTGACATTTTGGAAACAAAGCAAATCTACCTAGGTAGCTATTCTGAGCTAAAAAGAAGTATAGATCTCCCCGGGAAAGACGCACAAAAATGTACTCTTTGCCTCTGAGTGGTTATGACCGGGACTGTTTGGGTTATTAGGCAGCACCCGGAAAGGCCGGCTGATCATGAGCAAAAACACAGAGATAGCACAGGTACAAATTCTATTTGAAAGCTCCATCAACCAACCAACCAACCAAACAACAACAAAAGGAGAGATTTGATTTTTAGAGAGTGTTACTGTCCAAATTGCACCCCTAGATATTGAAGAGTTTACAGAATTCCATGTACCTAGTCATATTCCAGTTTCCTTTGCTTGGATCTGGTTCTTCCCATTTCCTGTTATTTTTCATGTTGCCTGGCTAGAACCCCCCGAGCCCTGGGCAAAGTCTCTGAGGTGTGCCTGTCATTTCTGCCCCGCCTTCCTGCGTTTACTTTGCCTCCCACTTTTCCTCCTCTGTGGCTTAAGCTTTTTATACTCTTCCCCAGGCACGTTCCAACTTTTCAGGTGTGTTCGGAGCACCACCCTTTCCCTATTAGAGAGGGAGAGAGAGAGAGAGAGAGCTAGAGAGAGCTCATGTGGTTTAATTTTCATTATTTTTAGGTGTTAAGTTTTAGATTAGCATACTATGTCTTAAACTACTGTATTAGAATGCTGCTTGACTCATTTCCAAATTGAAGACCTTTTAAAAAAATTGAAGCAGTCCAATAATTTTAAATCACTCTACACTGTGCATTGCAATTTAAAATTATTGGAGTGCTTCAAATTTTTATAAGCCCTTGAATTTAGAAGTGATCAAGGTTCTAGGCATACTCAGTGTAGAGCAATTTAAAATTATAAGAGCTGTCAAATTTTTATATAAGCACTTCAGTTAGAAAAGGGATTCGGGTTCTGGGCATGTGCAGAGAAGAGCCATTTAAATTATTAAAAGTACTTCAATTTTTTTTCCCCAAGCACCTGATTTTGGAAGAGTTTTGGTTTGCACAGCCCAAAGTGACAACTTCCTTTGAGAGAGTCTGTGTAAAGAGACTTTCAGTCTTTCAAACAGGGCCAGCACTGTGGGGATACGAAGTAGGCGGCTGGCTTTCTGGTGTGATCTGTAGGACACACCAGAAGAGTGTGTCCCCGCCCCGCCCCCCTCCCCACCCCAGAGTCTTCTCAGTGGCTTGACATCTTGTCACATTATAGTTCTTTTTTGGATAAAGGCATTTCCAGAAGGCCCTTGTTAAAATGCTAATCTCTTACATTAAATCACAGATACATTAATGGGATGAATTTATCAGTGAAGGGGCTGGCCCTGGGGGACTGAAGACACACAAACATTTTGGTGGTGAGGAGGGGAGAGATGGGTCTCTGACACCCAACAAGTCTCTAGGGGGCGTTCAGCTGTGGGCCTGGGCAGGCCGTAGGGGTGTCTCTTGTTTCCTAAGGCTGTGGCTGAGAACATTCTTGGTGGCACGATGGTAGGAAGTGGCCAAAAATGTAAAACTTTATCTGTGTCAAGATTTTACTGAGTGCAGATCCCCTCCCTGATTAAAACTAATCATTAAAAGAGGTGGATTCTCTGTTACTTTTAATGCTCATTTGCATTATGGCTTGCCGAAGATATCAATTTTCTCTTTTCTGAGAAGTGAAATATTATTCATCTGAAGCATTTTAAGGGGAGAATCAAAAGGAAGGTAGAATCTATAGATTCAGCTTTAAGGTTGATTTTCCTTGTTTCATCCTTTAGTTGGGAATTTCAGTGATGTGAAAGAAAAAGAAGGGGACAAATCTAACACAACGAAAATAATGTTTCCTTTTCAAAGCTTTATTTACAACAAAGTGAAAGGAAGATAAATGTTGTAAAATATAGACACTTTACAATTGTAATTTCTATTAATTTCTCACCTCGGTGAGGCTTGGGTGCCCAGAATGTGATAATCATGTTGTCATATGTGACCTTGCCATTGGGAAAATGTTTGTGGGTCCTCAAATTGCTTAAAGGGGGATGCCCTTAAATCAGGAAACTTTAACATTAAGAAATGACTCACTCATCTGAACTTCTTCAGAGGGATGTTGATTTTCTTTGAGAGTTGAAACCCTGGTTGTTGCAGCATGTGAAACATTTAATTTATCCAATGCCTCTGTGAATGCGTGGATGAAATTTCCCGGAGGGCTTCCTGTACTTATCGTTTTTCCCTCTCAAGCACACACAGCCAAGGAAGTGGGCCAGCAGACACCCTGAACTTCTGCAGAACCAAGCTGCTCTGAGCTTCCCTCTCCTGGCCTGAGAACAAAAAACAAGCCCTCCTCGTTGCCTTTCCTTTAGAAGTGGAGGTGGGGTGTAGGGGTGAGAGGTGCTGCACAAGTGTTTAAAAGGTGGAGATCATTTGACTTGGTAAACTGTAGTCCCTTAAAGAACAACAAGAGGTTAGTATATGTCTGTGCCTTTGTCAAAAGCCAGTAAACTCATCTAGGGCCCACCAGAGGCTTGGTCGGGGGTCAGGAGGCTCTCCTCTGTCCAGGCGGTGGGCACAGGACAGCGTCAGGTCTTGGCCCATCCTTGTCTCTCAGATGAGGGTGTGTGACCAGTTTCAGAGTCAGCAATGCAAGGACAACTTCCTGTTTCTTTCAGGCCAGATGAGTTTGATGTTAAAATGTCATTCCTTCACATTAATCCAAAAGTTAACACATTAATAAATATATTAATTAATGAAATCACCATCTGTTTATTGAATATGAGTCATTGTGTTAGGTGCTAAAAGATACAAAGATAAATGAGAAACAGTTATTGTCAAAGAACAGCAGTGGAAAGACATGCACAAATAGCTAGAATGAGGTATCATTTTGTTATAAAACATGATACAATATATAATACATATTGCATGTTATTATTACTTTTTATATTGGGCCTGATTTATTTCAGTATCCCCACATATAGCACAATTGTTTCACATGGTGTATTTGCTCAATAAATAAATACTGATTAAATGTGAAAAATAGAAAGGATATAAACCAAATGCTTGGGTAGGACTTTTCAAACTTGGACCATATGAAAAGAACTGGGGAGACCTTAAGAAATGCTGATCCAGGCCAGGTGCGGTGGCTCATGCCTGTAATGCCACCACTTTGGGAGCCTGAATTGGGTGGATCACCTGAGGCCAGGAGTTTGAGACCAGCCTGGGCAACACGGTGAAACCTTGTCTCTACTAAAACTACAAAAATTAGCCCAGCATGGTGGTGCATGCCTGTAATCCCAGCTACTCGAGAGGCTGAGGTAGGAGAATTGCTTGAACTCAGGAGGTGGAAGTTTCAGTAAGCCGAGATTGTGCCACTGCCCTCCAACCTGGGCAATAGAGCAACACTCTGTCTCTAAAAAAAAGAAAAAAATGCTGACTCCCCTAGGTCTCCTTCCCAGGCATTCTGATGTAATTGGAATAGAAAATCAGCACTGGGAGGTGCTGCACCAGGGGACCTCAGGAGGGACCTATGAACTGTGCTTGGAGAGAAAATGGAGGTTGCTTCATAGAGGAGGTCATGTTTGAGCCTGAAGGTTGGGTATGAGGTAGGCAGGTTTTGATGGGGCTGGGGGCCAAGAAAATGGCATCCTTAGTAGAGGAAACAACACGGGGAAGGGCACAGGCTGGAAAGTGCATAGTATGTTCTGGATGAGTCAAAGCCTGGAGTGGCCCTACCATCTGCTGTCTGAGAAGGTGTATTGGGAAAAAAGAAAAGGCTGAAGCAATAGGATGGAGTTAGATTGTGGAGGGACTAGTATGCTTCTCCAAAAACTTTGAATTTATTTTACACATCCTGGGGAACGACTGGGGGTTTGGAAGTTGGCAAGTGGTATGGTCAGATCTTTCTTTTAGGAAAGAACTGCGAAAAATGAACTGGATGTAGGGAGAACTGGAAAAAAGGAGTCCAATTTGGAAGTTATGGCTTGTGATAGAATAGATGAGGGAGAAGGCAAATTTGAGCTAGACCAATTTGGATGGGAGTGTAGAGGAGAGAGTGGATTTGGGAGACGTTTATGAGAGATCACCTTCAATAGATGTGTTGGATGATTGCATAGTGAAGTTAAAGTCCAGGGTGCAGGGAGTGAACCCAGAAAGAATACAAGATGGGGAGCAAGTTCTGAAAGAGGCAATAGTGTGGGCAGGAGAACAATATAGAGAGGCCTAGAGGAACTTTGGTAATACTCCTTCTGAAGTCATGAACCCTATCTCTTGTTGCTTAGGCCCTTATTTTTGGTTTTCCTTTCATCCCCATCATAAAACAAGTACACATTTTGTTTAACAGCATATATCAAATGCTAGCTCTCTAGTTTTGATCACCAGAGCTGCTGTTTAACTCACAGCTTCTAGAAGCAGGCCATTTGCAGCTCTTACACCTTCTTGAAAAAATGAAGGTTTTGAATAAAAGCCAGTCATAGAATTAAGTCAGGGCAAAGTGGTGTCGGGGTGAAATTCAAAAGACAATATGTAATAATTGGTTTTAGAACAGGAGCCAGATGGATCATAAGGTCAGACATATGAAAGGAAAAAGCTTTCTCCAGAAGACTTGGGGGCTAAGGTTGCAAAGGGCTGTTTGAAAACAAAGTGGCAGGGATTGTGGTAGTGCCTCCAAGTGAGACCTGCTCTCGGGAACCTGCTCTCCATTCCAATATGTCTGAAAACACTCGGTGAGAAGAAATAGATCTGTCTCTTCCAACTTTTTATAGCTTCCGTAGAAAGCTATTTCCACTGTGTCTGTAGTCATTGCTTTGTTTCCTCCAGACCATCCACTGGTCAGAGAGAAGGAAGACAGGGTCAGAATGTCAATGTGTCTACTGGAAACCACTGCTCACTGTGGGACCTAAGTATGGGGTCTCAGAGCTGAGAGGGAATGAGCCCTTGTCTAGCACTCCAGCTCCACAGTTGGGCACAGAGGCAGAATGTGTAGGGGCTTGCTCGGAATCTGGTGGCTTGGTAGCAGTGTGGTCAGAAGGAGAACCAAGACCTCCCGGCTTCTAGAGCTGCTCCACCCACAGGCTGCCCCAGGACTCTGCATGACCCTGGGGCTGTGCCGCG
Source organism: Nomascus leucogenys (assembly GCF_006542625.1). NCBI lineage: Eukaryota > Metazoa > Chordata > Mammalia > Primates > Hylobatidae > Nomascus > Nomascus leucogenys. The sequence goes on along the minus strand of NC_044394.1, from coordinate 24,363,353 downwards.
TTACGTACCAGCGACCGCGAGTGCAGGATGAGGAGTAAGATGAATCCTACCCACTCAAAAACCTTTTTTTGTTCATTCACTCTTGTTTTCACAAACTGCCAGCATTCACTCTTTTTTACTGTTGGCCTGAAGTGCAGATTTCAGATGGCCTTTTGAAACTGGTGTGCATTTCCCACATCAGTTTCAAAATGTGATTTTCCCACAAGAAACATATGTACAGTTATTGCTCTGTCTTGAATTTCCCCTAGTACTGTGGCAACCCAAACTCTCCTCATTGAGACCCTATGTTATATTGGTGGAATCATTTTTGAAAGATTTGTTTCAAAATCAAGATGTTTGCATTCATGATTATTGCCTCTAAGAAGGTCCTCTTTGTCCTGCTCCCTTCTGGGGAGGCTGCAGCACTGCATACTATCAGACCTGCCGCCCAGACCATGGCTAATGGAATTAGGGATGAAACCCTGACCTCAAGCTGGCCTGTTTATTTCCTCTCTGAAATTTGGAATTGGGACACAGTGGTTTCTCCTTAGCTGGATCTGCCAGGGCATGGAAACTGGTGGGTTCTGGTCAGTCTAATTTAGTTGCTGAGAGCACAGCCCCTGGGGCTAACCAGCCAGGACTCACACGCTGGCTCCCCATCTCCCTGAGTGCGGCCATGGGCATGTCACCTCTCTGTCTCAATCCACAGTTGTAAAGTGGGGATAATAATAACCATAAAGCAAGAAATAATATAAACAAATAATAAAATAAATGATAAAAATTAAAGTGAAGTTATTGGTTAAATGAGTTAATATATATTGTGCACTTAGTAAAGTGCTAGTACCTATTCAAGTGCTTGCTAATATTATTATCATTATTATTATGAGGTATAGTAATGGTACCAACATCAGGGTGCCTTGAAGATGGGCTGTCACTAAGGTCAGCAAAAGAAACAGGTTTTCCGAGAGAGATGGGGAATAAACAGATGTACATCACAGTCACCAGCTCCTGTGTTACTTGAGTAAGAGAGAACTAGGGAGAGAATAAGTGTATGGGGTTTGCCCCTTCTTCAGGCCACAGTTCCATTATCTTATGAGGCCCAAATATACTTCTCTCTCTTGAGTCCTCTGAGCTCCTTCTGAATTAAAACTTCTCTCTTGAGTTTCTTTGAAGGAGAATTTATTGCATGTGGTCAAAGGATTCTTAAAATAAGAACAAAATTATGTCCAGCAGGGCTGATAGAAGACAGATGTCTTTTCTCCATGTCCTTTGCCTTCCTGAGGAAGGTTCCTGGCTTAGCCCACTCTTCATGCCCAGGTGGGTCTCTGGCTAAGCCTGATTTTGACTAATTCAATGTCAATCAGCAAAGACTGATCCCACAGCAGCACATACTGCCCTTACCATTGAGGAGAATGCTGTGAGCTATAAGGCATAGCCACAAGGAGCCTGTTGCCTCCTTGAAAGCAATACAAATTCAAGCAGAGAAAGTATGTCTCGTTCAGGCTTGTTCAATGCTGAATCCATCACTTGGCAGAGTTTCTGACAAATAGTATGTAAAGGAAGCAGTGTGTGATTATGGCTAACTGGCCAGGCAGTAAGAACATATGAAGTCAGAGGAAGATAGGACCAGAGGAAGATCGGGGTGAGGGAGGAGGGTGAGGACTATTATATCAGGCTTTAGTGTCCCTGCTGGAAGTAGGGGAAGTGTCTTGTGAGACAACTTTTGGATTGTAAATGAATCCCCTTTTTACCCCTATTCCTAGACCTTCTACACTCTCCCAATTATTTGATATTTCAAAAATGTCCAATATAATCAAAATGGGAAAAATCAGGACTTGTGCTTAAGTACACTTGCTTTAGCTTTTTTTCGTCAAATTTTAAAATTAATTATTTGCACTGTGAATTTCATGGTGGGTCATAGTTTTTCCATAATCTTTGTAGTGCTTGGGGGCCTTCCAAGCTTTTAATGAATGGAGATTTGTTCTGTTTCCTTCACCCTTCTTCCAGGCTGAGGATGGAGGACAGGTGTGGAGAAAATCTCTGCTTACACATTAGCCTTCATCTCTCTGGACTTGTCAAAGGGCTACGATTTAAAATATGTAGCCACTAGTAGCACATAGTCCCGACAAATGGGACAGATGTTGCTCCAGTCAGCAGGGGGCTGGCTATAAACAAACGGACCTGTCCAGTGAGTTCTTGCTGAATACCAATCTTGTTATCTCCAGATTTAGTTTCTAAGAATCTGGAAGGAGTTTGTTTTTATTTTTTTAGAACCTATAGATTCCAGTGCTGCGTTTCTAAGCATGAGATATTTGAACACTGTCAGTGTGCCTCATATACGCACCTGCCAGAGCTGCAGACCAGCTGGCCTGCAAGGATCACTGCAGCAAAGCCCATTCCCATAATTGAATATAATCCTACAGTTACTTTGCATGTCTTCCGGTCAGGAAAATGGAGGCAATTTTCAACACTTGTCTTCATTTCATTTCATTACTTAGAAAGTAAATGTAGCCAAAAAAAAAAAAAAAAGCAGAGAATTTTGTAGCATGGTTCCCGGCCCCTGGCCTTTTGAGTCCTTCTCCACCCACCTTTGTTTAGTGGTCACACCATACATGGGACACAAGTATGTAGTTAGACCCAGATACTTAGTGAACAGACACAGGGCCTCGTGGAGCCCATTTCTAGCATGAAGAATGATAGTGGCCAGACGTTTGGCCCCGTATCCTGTGACGTGCTTCACACAGAGACACATGCAGTCCCTAGCAGGCTCTTTCTTTCTCTTTAACCGAAACTTCCCTCCTTGATGATTTCACTTCAGACACTGCTTTCCCTAAACCTTTCCTTGACTGGAATCATGCTAATGTTGACAGTTCTTCCCCACCCCCACCCCCTTTGCTACACAGTGCAACCCAGAAAGAATGTGAGGTGAGCTTGTCGGAGAAGATGAAAGATGGCAAGAAATAGGTGTTTGGGGACCAGTTCTTTGGTGACATCGACTCTGCAATCCTTTTTTCACTCTCAGTACCTCACTCTCTCTCGCCTTCTCCCTCTCCCTCTCTCCCCCTTCCCGCTCTCCCTCTCATTCTCTCTGAAATGGCGTGTGCCTCCAGTAATTTACATAATACTCTTCTGACACCGTTACTTTAGTCATCAATCACGGTACCTTCTCCCAGTCTATCTTTTGTCTGAGCATGTCTCTTCTTTATCAGGCCATGCGCAAAAGATTAATTTCACAGTTTTTCTCCCTTCTTTCTTTCCTTGCGAGATACAAAGCTCATGAAATGACAGAAGCAAGATAATGAAAACAACAATGCAAGCAATTTTTTTTTGTTCTTGCAGGTTGGATCTCAAGATACTTTTTCTAACCTCATTGTGTGCCATCTGTCTTAGAAAAGGTCTGTTCTGTATTTTTTTAATACCTTTCTGATGCTGCTCAGTAGACTACCTGGTGGGGGTGGGGGACGGATTACATATTTAAATCAGGTCAGAGGCTTTGGTTTTCAAAACCTCTAGAACAATTAAAGCAAGAGGCCCATCTCTAATGGCATCACGGGCTACTACACAATGCCCACGCCCCAATTAATATTAATGAGGTCTTATGCATAGCCAATTTATGACATTTGATTGACTCACCCAACCACCCTTCAGCCTGTCTTATAAAGTGAAATATATGGCAAAGAGGATCTTATTTGCATATGCATATGTTCTTAATATTAATTAGGCTAATGAATCTAAGGACTCGGCGATAATATGGGCACTGGCAAAGAGGGGGAAAAAAATCTACCACCCACAAAACAGAAAAGTGTTCCGTGTCCCATCCATGCACTCGAACAAAAGAAGTTGAGCTGGAGGATAAGAACAACACATGCCAATATTTCCTCCTGCTTTTCTTGTGTTATACAGAATTCTTCTTTTTTAAAAATAAAAATACTTGCTACAGGCATTCGTATTATTTATCTTTTTTTTCAATTAAATTGGGAAAGGCTAGATAGATAATAAAATAACTTGTAAAAATAAAAGCCTAGTTCAACGGCATGCCTGTGGCCATAGGTCGGAGCTCTCCCATCAGCTAGGGAGATGCTGTGGCTTCCGGAGGATACAGTGTCTCTCAGGAATACATGTCGGATCCAGGACAAGAGGTTATGTCAGGAGGAAGTGTTCCCAAGAACATCTGTTTTAGCAGGGTCACTAATGGAATTTATCTCCACTGCTGAGTGGCTGGAAGAACCCCTTTGATGTAGCCTAATTAAGCCTGGAGGAAAGAGTTGAAACTCCATGGATTTCATTGCGGTGTGGGGAAATACACACTCTGAATTTTTTTTTTTTCTCTCTGAACTATCCTGTAAAGCCCAACTCTGATGGTCTTTGACTCCAGTGATATGAGAAAATACATTTCTATACATTTCTATATCAGCTCACCCTCTATATGTTAAAAGGACATCAAGAATAGCTAGCTAACTAGCAGGCTTTGGACAACAGAATAGTGCCTGGTTGTATGACCTTGCTTCATGGCACCATAAATAATAATAGTGACTATTATTTGAGTGCTTATTCTGTACCAAATATAATGGAAAGCACTTTGCATATAATATCTTATGCCAGCTCTGTGAAGGATGGAATTAGAACATTGGTCCAGACATCCTTAATTTGGTGAATTGAACACTGAAGAGATTATGGGACATGCCCAGGGTCACATAGCTGAGAATGATGGGGTCAGTATTCACACCTAGGGGGATCATGACTCCAAAGTGTAATCTCTTTCCCTTGGTCTTCCAAGGTCAGGGCCACTCAGGGTTACTATGGACTGAAAGTAGAGTCAATAAAAAAAAAACAGATATGGAGAAAGAAGGATGTCCTGTGCTTTCTTTCAAGATAGGCAATGTCTTGGCTAACCCCAGATGCCCATGTAAATAGTTACATTCAACAGTAGAAATGATTATTTATTGCCACACAGTTAAAAGAATGTGAGACAAGGAAAGAAACCTGGATTGATGGACAGGTCAGTGAAGTTCCTTAGAACAACAAATATTTATTTAAATTTAACATTTTTGAGTGAAGACTCTATAGAAAAAAGTCACATTGGAGAAGAACCTTTCAGAGCTTGCTAAGATGGTCCCTGGCACAGAATGAAGAGTGGGATGAAGAAATGGCACTAGTTGAGGCCTGCATGGGGGCGGGGGAGGAAATGGCAATGCAAGGTGGTAACATCAGAAACAGGGAAGGAACGGAGGCCTCCGGAGCCAGGGAGGGCCCTCTCCACCCTTCTTATCTCAAATCCCTGTCCCTTCTCTCAAATCCGGTGGCTGGGCACAGTTGCATTCCAAAACTCTGCTGCGGATTTTGCTTTCTAATACCATCCTAGTGAGTCTTGTGAGATGGGCTGCCACATGCCTCCCCTGGCTCTCCAGGCCACACCAAGTCGAGTGTGGCTGTATGTGTGTCTCTTGTGAACATGCACTGTTTGGGGAGGGAAGGGGGAGAGGCAGAGAATAGTGAGGAGACACCTGCAAGGAGAAAAAGAGGAGATGCCTCTTCTCAGATGTCCCAGGCTTGAGTCCAGCACTCCCAGGACTGGTGGGGACCAATATGGTGAGCCCTCCTGTGATAACCATTTATTCTGCCCAAACTTGCTACTGCTTTTTTTTTTAATAGTCTGTGCTGCCAAGAATGCTTTGACTACATTGTAAAGATGTGACAGATAGTGAAAAAGAGTGTGTATGAAGCAATCATGGAGCTGATAGGCTTTATTCTCTTCTCACATTAAATATATGTTCATTAAACAAGGGCTTGTTTGCAGAGCAACAGTGGAAGACGGAGGTGGAAGCAGAAAAGGACCAAGTGTGCCTAATGCCTACTCTCCTCATTTGCAGCTGGCTTGGCAAGAGTCAGCCTTGCCAAGTGGTTAAGTGTGGGGTAAAGTTGGATCCAACTGCCTGGGACTGTGTTCTGCCCCTCCCTGCACCTCAGTTTGTCCTTCTGTAAAAGAGATACAAAAAGAGCACTTATCTCCTATTGGATGTGGTGAAACATAAGTAAAGGTACAGTGCTGGGCACATAGTAAGTGCTTATACCTATTAGTTCTATTAGTTGTTACTACTATCCGAGTTTCTCCACCTAGTTGATACACTAAACTGCCTACTTTTTCTACTAAGGATCCTTGGAATTCATTCAAGAATATTGTTTTCCAATTAATATGTATTACCATTGCCAATCACTTTACTAGCTGCTAAAGATTACTTTACTAGACGCCAATCACTTTACTAGTTGCTAGGAGTGAGAAGGACTGCTGCCCTCACAGAGCTTATGGTCTGGCCAAGCAGCCCCCATATTTAGCAGCTGAACACAATAGAGAATGAT